>NC_052048.2:165456026-165705249 GCF_903992535.2 Arvicola amphibius
AATTAATGGCACAAAGATTAAAAGGTAAAGTCACAAACATTTATTAAGAACCTACTCATTCTTCTCTACTGGACAAATGCATGAAGCAAGGGAAAGCTGGAACCTGCTTTTGAGGAAAGACAATTTTAATTGAGGAGATTAAATGCTTGCCTGCCAGCAATAGTGCACACAGATAAGGGGCCTCTGGAACCACGGGGGATGTATTTCAGTGATACTTATGTTCCATCGACTTTTATATAAATAAACCTAAAACATTTGACAGTTAACTGAATCAGGCAGCCAAACACACTGAGGCCCAGTTTGTTTACATCAGATACAGTGGAGGGAAGAAGGAAAGGGGGGGGGGGAGGCAGGGAAGATAGGAGATCTTCAGCTGGCTTTGCCAGAGTGACTCCCTACCAGGTTCTCTGAGTGTTTTGACTGGACTAAAACTCTAAATCCATTGCCAGGCTAAGTTTCTGCATCTCACCGTTTTAATAAATACTATAGCGTTTCTGTTACAAAACAGAATCAACATATTTTTTTCCCACCCAAGGCAGCTGCCACACATGAAAAACACAGAGAAATGATTTTACTTCCTTCCTACCCTCAAGCCTAATGGCAGAGCCGCTGAGCAAATTTTTTATCCCAAGGGTTTGCAGCTGTTTCTGCCCTTCCTATTGTGTTGGTGTTAGGCTCGGGCTGGGAACCCACACCACGGCCCCAGCTGTTGGGTGCAAAGTGAATCAGGTATTTCACAGTGGCTACTTGATTAGGAAGAATTATATTGTTTAGCTAACAATAGTCTGTGCATGGCAGAGAGGACATTTTGACGTGTCGCTAACTTTTAAGCGAGTGTAACTTATCTCATGCCGGTGCGACTAAACCTAAATCTGCTGTCGTGTACATGGATCTGGGTCGAGATCAGGGGAAGTATGGTAATAAGAGAATTCAAAAACGGTTCTGATTTGTGTGATCACTCTCTTGGGATGCTTTGAAGTAAAACACCAAGTAGCATTTGAGACAGCAGAAGTAAACAGTAAGGATGTGCACCCTTGCAGGGAAACCTAGCCCAGTGTGCAGGGCCATGCGGGAGAAGGATGGATTCTCATGAAGATCACAGGACTAATCACAGGGATTGCCCGCGTCTCCCCTTCTGAGCTCCTCATCTAATCTACATCTAAACAATGCCTGCTTGATTTTTTTTAACAGCACTTGTATAAGGCCTTTAATCTCTAAATGCAAAGCATTGCTATTAAAATATTTGTGCGTGACTGTCAGGCTGGGGAGAGTGAGTGAATCAGAGATGGGGGAGGGGCTGTAGGCCTTCCCAAGACTTGTTTCAAACTCAGCTCCACTAGCATTTCCTGGGCAAAGGCACTGTGTCTGCTAACAGTGCCCACTGCCTGGGCACAATCACAGCTACCTTTAAGTCCTTTTGGTACCCTCCCCGGTCTTTCTTCAGCACCCTCCCCTTTCCTGTTCTGTTACCTTCAGTGTTAGTAACACCCACCACTTTCTTTCTCTACTGGTCGTATCTGGACTAGTTGGGTCTAGCAAGAAACTTAAAGAGGAAAGATGTCTTTTGGTCATGATCATTCTTTATGACCATTACTTAAAGGATTATGTCAGTAATCAGTGAACTTGAGAATAATTACTCCCTTGCCATAAGATCAGTTCATCTACTGACCTTTGTCGTCAGATTGCTTGTGGATTCTACGCCGCCATTCTGATGTGGCACATCAGTGCTTCCTATTGGAAGGCGATGGCATGCGTTGTGTTTAGAATTACTAGTATTTTCTAATATACAGACACATACAGGTTCAGCAATGTGAGCATTAGATGGAGATGCTTCTGAATGAAGATTAAACTCACACATCATTTCTCTGTAGGGATTGTTAGTTTACTCATCTCTTACAACATTTCAGACAGAGGCATCACTAAAAACATCATTTAAAATGAAACGCACAGCCTTCACCTAGATATAGCCCTAAAGAATATTATTAGCGGTAGTCAGTTGCTTTTGAAGAAATTATGTATAGTGAGTTCAGAAGTCTCTTTGTGCTAAGCAGGAACTTATGGTAAATAAGAATTTCAAGGTCATGACCATAGCTAAAAAATAAGCTGGGTTCATGTGCAGTCTCTTAAAATCAATGCATACATGCGGTAGAAGGCATATATTTGGTTCAGTATCACATGTATGGAAATTTAAAGCATCATAAACGTTTGAAACCCTGGGAAAATAGGAAACTTTTGTTTGTTTGGGTTGTAGATGAAAAAGAGAAACTAAAATGTATTTCATGGATGAAATTCTCTCGGGGGGTAAAAAAAAAGAGAGACGCGTAAAATATGAAGCATGTGTAGCATTAGTTTATGAACCGTTACTGCTTTTAACTAGCATAACAGATAAACTCTGTGCACTGACAGGTTGTCCTGTAGTCCATGTGTTTGCAATACTAATCCAGAAGTTGCTTTAGTGACTTGTCTCGTCACTGTAACAAAATGCTGACAGAAGCAATGTGAAGGGGAAGGGTTTATTTGCTCCTGAGGACGCAGTCCGCCACAGCAAGGCAGGCATGACAGCGGCAGTGGCTCACTGTTCTTCATGGAACCCACCCTCACCCATGCTGATCTAACCCCACTGCCCCTCCACCTCTACTGCCCCACACACTTCCCCAGGTGTCTGGGGAGTGTGCTGCCTCTGCCACTCTGCTTCTCCAGGGAGCATCTACCCTGCCGCTTACCAGTCTCTCTAGGACCCTGCACCATAGAGGCTCACTCTGACTGTGAAGAAACCTTCTTCACAGCCATGACTTCGGGTGCTGAGCAGGGACGGCAAAAACTTTCCTCTAAGGAAAAAAAGCACTTGGTAATAAACATAGAAACATAAAACCAAACTACAATAAAGTACCACTACACACCCACTAAAATGGCCATAATTAAGAAAACGGAAAATAGGGCCAGATATGGTGGCACACATCTTTAAGCCCAGAACACCAGCATTTGGGAGGCAGAGGCCGGTAGTTCTCTGTGAATTCAAAACTAGCCTGATCTACGTAGTGAGGTCCAGGACAGCCATGGCTATGTAGAGAGACCCTGCCTCAAAAAAGTGTAGAAGAAAAGAGAAAAGGAAATGCACGTGGAAACCCTAACTTGTGGGAATGTGGAGTAGTATAGACACTACGGGAAGAAGCTTAGCAGTTCTGAGAAGTTAAAAATGGGGCTGCCAGAAGGTTTTAAAAATCCTTATCCTAGATGCAGCACACAGGAGAAATGAAAGTATATGTTCACATAGGAAGTTCACATCTATCCCTAGTAGCATTATTCAGAGGCAAAGTGTAGGAGCCACCCCAATGCCCGTGGAGTGATACATACGTGCAGAGAATGTGGTCTAAATAAAGAGCAGAATACTGTTTGACAACAGGAGCACTGATGAACCTTAAAAACATATACTAAGTGGAAAATGCCAACACAAAGGCCAGATAATGTCAGATTCCATTTGTATGTAATGTCTAGAATAGGAAAAATTAGAGAGAAAGAGTAGAATAGTAGTTATCAGAGGCTGGGGAGGTTGGACAGTAATTGTTAAGGGATAGTAGTGCTGTTTGAGCTACTGAAAGTATTTCAAAGTTGACTGCGGTAATGATTGCAAATATTTGCATAGACTCTAAAAGCCACGCCTTTCTAAGGCAGGCTGGAAGCTTCAGGGATGGAAGAAAGAGGGATGAATTCTCACTGGAGAAACGGCTACACTGGGATGCAGCGCGCTCCCCAGACATCTGTGGTGGATCACATGAGGAAAAGTGTCATACAGAGGAGGTGGAGTGGTTAGATCAGAACAGCCCGGGGTTCCTTGAAGGACCTGGAAGGCCCCTGTGTGTCTTCAGAGGACAGCCAAAGAAGGCATTTAATCAGGGTTGCTGGGCATTGAGGGCATATCCTACTCTTTCATATTCTTGGAGAGACTTGAGTGACCACTGAAATTCCTACTGAGCCTACAACCACCACACTCCCTCTTCTTCCTCCTCTTTCTCCTCCTCCTCCTCCTCCTCCTCCTCTTCCCCTTCTCACATGAAACTTTTGAATTGTCTGCTTTGAAAAAAAGCAGTAGAAACATTTGAGGAAGTAAATAGCCACATAGATGGATTTTATGTCAAATTGTATTCATCTGTTTTTGAACAAAATTAAATTGTAAAGTTCTCTAATTGAAAATAAATCTATGTGTATGTTAGGGAAATTCGGTTTTTATGAATTATAGTATCTCACATAAAATTATTTTGTTCACATTTACAAATTTTCCGGGTGAAACCACACTGTTTTATTTTATTTATTTGCTCATGTAGTATTTTCTCACATCCTCTCTCAGATATTTTATTGATCAAGTTTATGTGATCTAAAAACAGCAAGGAGCAAGTAAATTCGAATTCTTCCCTTGCCCCCCTCCAAACAATGCATTAGGGCTATATTTTCAGGATCATTAAAGAAAAAGGTTTTGTGGTCTAAATGCTAAGCATTAGTCATGGACACAGTAGAAATTCAAAAGATAATTGCCAGTCTTCTATTTCATATTAATTGTTCTCAGATTGCCAAGTGATTTATCATAAGAATTAAACTTACATGCCAAATTCTGATCTGTCCTTAGAAATATCTCCATGACAACAAAAAGCAACTCCTAATTCTTGCAAGCATTGCTTCAGGGGTGTTTTGAGGATTTTAGTGGTTACTCAATTATTTAGGATTCTGGCAATGAGAGAGAGAGAGGGATTAATGATAGAAAAAGCATTCTTGGCATTTCCATACAGTGGGTGTTCCTGCAGAGAAAAGGCTAATGATGAACTGAAAAGGTACTTGCATGCGTGATAAGGTCTCTGCTCATCATTGCAAAGGCAAAGACTCACCCCTTCTTCTCGTGGCCTTCCCGCCTTCTCCTGCTGCCCTATGTAGCAGACAGCACCCATTCTAGTCCATGAATTTTGCTGGCTAGGCTAGTTCAGTGTCATGTGAGCTATCAGTGCTACTCAAAGCAGAGAGACTTTCTTAGGCAATTTTGACTCTGCAGCCAAGGTTCCTGAAACAAGGAACAACAGGCAAGCACGAACTGTGAAGACTGTTCTAGCTTCAACTCCCCAGTGCTCTTTGGGAGTTCTGACTTCAAGCTTCAGATTGGTACTTACTCCTGGGCTCCTAGAACCAAACTGTTGGGTTTTTAAGGAGGGGTCAAGCACATGGATTCTGGCATTAGGTAAAGCTTCTGGGAAACCTGACTCTTGCACGTTCTAGCTAAATTCTCCCTTGGATTTCATTGAAAGCATGAAAACAGTATCTTATCATCCAGAATAATTGTGAAAGGCCACTCTGATCTCCTTAGAAGCACTTAGCATCGTGTCTGACATGGTTACCTACCATGATAGTGCCATCTTAGTGTGTATGGTGTCTCCAGCTGAAAAATCAGAGAAGGCAACAACAAATCCATCGACCCAAGCCCAGGGATGCAAAGAGCAGAGCTTCTCTATGAAAAGAAAGGGAAGTTGCATATAATCAGATATGTGATAAAGTCGAGATAACCATCTAGGAATTAAGAAGGGATTGCTTATTATAGACACAAGAAATTCTAAACCTTGCAAGGTTATATATAGAATTACCATACGGCTCTGCAACTTCAGTCCTGACATACCACGTGACAGCAGTAAGAAAATGCAAGACATCCTTTAGAAAATGTTCCGGGAGATGATCCTTGTGGTTGTGTAGTAGGGTCTGAGGAACACAGAGGAAACCGGGAAGGGGGGGTGAAAAATGCAAATAGCCAAGAGTTGATCCATAGTCATCAAGGAAGTGAAAATCACAGAAGAATGAGTGTTAACAAGCTGATGTTTGTGTTGGTTTTGAACTTGTGCATGATAAAAGCAGATTTAAAAAAAAAAAACCTTTGTATTCAAAGAGGAAATAATGGTCTGAAGAACTATAGAGCATGGGAGGAGCTAAGTACCCAAGGGGTTTAAGATTGCAAAATTGAAGAGCTGAAATTCAGGTGGCGTGGTCTAGAGGGTTGAGATCCAGCATCTGATAGGTGAGCAGCCCAGGAGTGCGGGTAAGGGACTGGAAGTTAAACTCCTCTTTGCTCTGCCCACTGAGGTCACAAATGTCTATTGAGTCCTAAATGTAGGAAATAACAGTAATTTCCATCCTGACCTCATGACCTTTGAGGTCATGACCACATGACCTTTGAATCATCATTAAATTTCTGTGCAAATATAACTGCCCAGTTTAATGGAGGTGTTTTCAATGTGTTGAGTGTTTGGAGTAGAACAGAAATGTCACGATGTTAAATTTTTATGGCTCAATGTGCATTTAGTTAGTTTTGCTATTAACAGTTCATCCCATGAGAACAAATTAAACACTTGGAAATCATCCCACATTGTTTCAGGCTACTTGGCCTTTTCATTGTGTTAAAGAAGAAAAAAATGGCTATTTTTCTTCAAAATAAGTGTATTTTGTATGTTTTTGAGTACCAAGCCCTTTATCACTACTCTAATCTGCACTTCTGTTTTGTGAATGAAAAATTGTGGTTAAGTGTATTTTTGTTGTTTGGTTGGTTGGTTGGCTTTTCATTGTAACTTCAGGGTGCCCATAGCTGTCCTAGGATTTCATATGACAAACCAGTAAACTTTGAAAACGCAGCTTGTAAAAGTTTCTTGGAAATGTAGGGCAATGTTATAGTAGAGATAGAGCCCAGTTCGCATCAGCCTCCCGTCCCACACCCCCTGCGCGCGCCCTGAGGACAAATCTCTCTGAGCATGCGCAAGCCATGCTAGGCGCTGAGCTCAGCGAAGAGCCATCCTGATATTGTATCCCCTGCCTATCTGTCTCTGAACTTCCATTATCACTGGGGTCTGGAAACAGGAAGGAGGGAAATCGTATCGCTGAGGAATATCCCTAACGACAAATACCTGAAAGCGAGACTAACACCGTTTCTCTGTGCACATCATTCAGACATTATTAAAGCCACCAGGCCTTATTTTTACAGACAGGACAAAATGTAGAACTTTATTTGTAACAGAAGTAATATCATATCACGAGACCGTGTTATTTAAAAGAATTCAGTTCCAACAGCCAGGGTCTATTCTGACCTAATATGATCGATAAATACAACTTAAGAGCAGCAAAACTGGAATCAGCCTCGGGTTTCCAGACCCCCTGTCTTCTGTTCTTAGCATGATGTCAAGGGAAACTGCCCCATGGGGAAGGCTGAAAGGACAGATTACAGAATAATCCAGGGACGATGTAGCTTATGTGGTGGCTTCCTTCTGGGAAGAGTTTTGGCTCTTCCAGCTGCCCACACACTTGTAAGGATTGATTTAAATGTGCCGGCTGATTGTTCGCAAGATCTTTTTCTAGAAACTGCTGAGACCATGGGCAAAACATGAGGGTTCAGAAGAACTGGCTTCAGGGCAGGTGATGAAAAGACGTGGTATTGATTTCTAACGGGGACCCACCGGTCTTTAGTTGGAACACTAATGCACTTAGCTGTTCTATGTTTAAAGCTAGTCTTTTGGAATGAGTGTGCTTTCTTTTCTTTCTCAGGTTGTGCTTTCTCGGACCGTACCTTCCACCCCTCACGTGAACTTCCTCCTGGATTCCCAGCCTGTGTCTCCAGAAGTTATTGTTGAACAGCCATCAGACCAAAATGGCTACACACTGGTTGTCACAGGGAAGAAGGTAAGGCCTGTTTCCATTGGAATTTCCATGGGTTTGGTTCTTTTTAAATAGATACTGTGTGCTGTTGTTTTAATAACCCCTCTCCCAGTCTTAGATTCTTATCTCCTCCGTCTAGTTCTTTCTTGAGTCTTCCAGAGACTGCCTGAAGTCGAGTTATCTCTCATCCAAGGGAGGTGAGGCCTGAGGGCATCTTCTTTAGTTGCTATTCTTCAGTCCTGTTTATCAGTGAAAAAAACAACCTCGCAGAATGCAAATTACAGTCCTTAGACAGAACCCCAGAGCAGTCAGATAAATTCTGGTGACATACACAGGAATTTAACTCCAGCCAGAAATCCCTGGTCCTTTAAGAGAGAGATGTGTACCTTGATACCAGAATGGTATGTGACCATACGTAGAACTTTCCAGAGTTTCAAATGCTTCCCCTGAAGCTTCAATTGGTCTCTCTTGTTATTTTAAAATCATCTCAAACAGAGACACTTCTCTAAACGTTGTAGAATGTTTAGCGTTATAGGAAAGTGCTCATGGACTAGACAGTAATGATGTTTCTTTAAGTTGTGGTTGGGGTGTTAGTGAGTTAGTTCAGGCTATGCTGTCAAGATCCTGGAACTCACAGCCCTGTCTCGGCCTTCCAAGCAGCAAATATCTCAGGTGCACAGCATATCCAGCAAACAGCGTTAACCTTTTATCATGAATGCCCCAGTAGTAAAAAAAAGAGTTTGACTTTTTTAAATCACTTAAAATCATAATTGTGGGCTTTTCATATAGATGCTCTCCTAATTAGATGCTATCAAGTGATTTTTTGCCTTTCTCCTTTTTTGTGTGTTTTTTGTTTTTTGTTTGTTTGTTTTTGTTTTTCGAGATGGGGTTTCTTTGTCACTTTGGAGCCTCTCTTGTAACTTGCTCTGTAGACCAGGCTGGCCTCGAACTCACAGAGATCTGCCTACCTCTGCCTCCTGAGTACTGCGATTAAAGGTGTGCGCCACCACCACCTGGCTTTTTTTTTTCTTTTCTGCGTGAGGGTGTCCTCCCCTGGAACTGGAGTTAAACAGCTGTGAGCTGCCATGTGGGTGCTGGGAATTGAACCAGGGTCCTCTGGAAGAGCAACCAGAGCTCTTAACCACTGAACCATCTCCCCGGCCCTCGGGTGATATTTATATGAAACTTTTACACACGCAGCTCTCACTTGAGCAAACCGAAACCCTTCTAGAAACTCCTTCTGTCCCTTTTCTTTGCAGATCTCCAAGATCCCACTGAATGGCCTGGGTTGTGGACATTTCCAGTCTTGCAGTCAGTGTCTCTCCGCCCCTTCCTTTGTGCAGTGTGGCTGGTGCCAGGATCAGTGTGTGCGTTCTGATGAATGCCCCAGCGGCACATGGACTCAAGAGGTCTGTCTGCCTGCAATTTATAAGGTAGGAACATCTGTCAGCTCTCAGGAAGATTTTTTTTATTTAAACGCAAGTTCCAAAAACGAAAAAAGAACGCAAAAATCAATTTATTCATTAAAGTGGGGGGGATCACCAGCCCTCTCTATCTTAGCTTTGTCCCTAAGGTGGGGTTGGGACACCCCCTCACTCTGCATCTGAAATGCTCCCGAGGTCCTCTCTAGAGTGGCTGCTCTCCCTTAGGCCCATGTGTGATGCACAGCGGGGTGAGAGTGAGCAGCGCTGCTCCGCAGTTCAGATCTGTCCCCTCCTGAATCACCTACACTCACTCCTCATTGCCTGCTGTAGGCCAGGTGCCCAAGCAGAAGCCTCCAACTCCACAGAGAGAGGTCTTAGGTCCGTGGCATACATGGGGGCCCCTGAGTTGAGCCACGCAGACTGACGATCCTTACACACAGAGGTCAGTTCCCTTTCCACCTGTGGGTGGCTTAAATCTTGTCTCAACGTACTTGAACGAGAAATGATGTCTCTGAGAGCGGCTGTACTGACACCCGCACTTCTATAAGCCATCTCATTCTTTTCATTCGCTTTGAAAATACTTCCTGATCGTATGCTGGGACATATAGTTCAAAAAGAGACAAGTGCTCCCTGCTCTTGAAGATCCTAGTTCCTGGCAAGGATGGCAGCCTTGGTGCTGAAGCCTTGCAGCATTGGCATTGCATAGCTAAGTGTTGTTTTATTTTCATAAGGATTGGTTTGAAAATCAGGGGTAGTTTTTTTTTTTTTTTAAACCTCTTGGCCCGTTTATATTTTGCTTGAAAATATTTCCTGAGCAAGGACCCAGTATTGGCTTTTTCTGTCTGCATGTAGACCAGTTGGACTTTAGTAAATGTCTCTTGTGAAAGATTCAAGTTAAAGGCCTGGGTCACCTGGTTTGCTCCAAGTAAACAAAGTAGCGGAATGGAAACCCGGCTGGAGTGCATGGCTGTTTCCATTTAGCTACGGTTTGGAGCCAGATTTGCAGTGGTTAGCTGGCTTTTCAATAAAACTATTTTCTGCTAGGTGCGATACAATTATCAATTTTTTGGCCTGACCAGCCAGAGAATGCACTGAAAGCAGGGAATAGCAACTCTGAATCCTTGCTGTGTCCTTCAGTCTTCTTTAAACACTCACATGCAACTGTATACTTTTCCAAACAGCCTTGGGGGTTTCAGGAGCCAGAAATTTGAAGTCTTCACAGTCTATGACAACTGTACTGAGTGTGTGTGTGTGTGTGCGCGTGTGTGTGTGTATGTGTGTGTCATATGTGTGTATATGTGTGATATGTCTGTGGTAGGTGTGTGGTATGTGTGATGTGTATGCGATGTGTGTGTATATGTGTGATATATCTGTGGTGTGTGTGTGTGGTATGTGTGATGTCTGTATGTGTGTGCACCTGTGTGTATGTGATATGTGTGTGTGTGTGTGTGTGTGTAAGTCAAGTCTCAACAGCTTTTCAAAGCTATCTGCATTAGTATTTAAGAAGGAAGACTGATAACCTGACCAGGAGAAACATTTCTTCTTGACCATTGTGCTTCTCGTTACTAATCATGAAAGCCTTGTTTTTTAAAAAGCTGAAAACAGAGTAAATAGCTTAGAGCTTTCTAGAACCATGCAGTCTCTCATACAAGCCTTCCTCCTCCCTCCTCTTTCGGAAGTCCAGCACTCTACAGTTGATTTTTTTGAAACTTTTTATTGATTCTTTGTGGATTTCACATTATTCACCCTGATCCCAGCCCTCTCCCGGTTCCCTTGTTTCTGCCCTCTGCCCTTGCAACCCAACCCCCAAAACAAAACTTAAAAGTAAAAGCAAGGTAAACGTAGAAGCTTGCAGAGTATCATGCACACGCTGATGAGGCCTGGGCCGTACAGTAAGAGGAAAGCAGCACAGCTGAGTCTATAAATCCCCCCAGCCCAGCCCACCCCGCCCCCACCCATCGCTGTTAGAAAGATTTCATGCTGTACTAGACCGTGACATTTGGTGTTCTTGCTGCAAAAAACAAGACGGATTGTCCCTTTGCTTTGCTGGCCTCAACTCTTTATGCGCAAATCCAGCTGAGGTATAGAGTTTCACATTCTGATACATACACTTCAACCTGCTTCTCAAGGTACACGGTGTTCAATGGCTGAGAGTCTTTGCACTTTTAGATATGAGTGATCTCAGGATTATAACCCCAATCCATTGTTTGAAATGTGCCATCTGATATTTGATAGCAAGGAGGAATGTTCAGAAAATGAGGGGCATTATCCCAATATATCCTGAAGGTATTGGGCAGGGAAGCGGGGGCACCAGGCCTTATAGGACTTAAGATGATCTCACAGACACAACAGAACTACATCATCGATCTGAGGCACAGATACGAAACAACAGCAGACCAGGCAGCAGTGTGTTGCCACCGGCATGTCTGTGGCTTTGTTTTTCCTGCTAAACCAGAAAGTGGCTTTAGTAGTAAAACGTAATCTCCATTTTTTGAATGCTTTCTCATATTTTATCTTAGTGGCGTGCACTAACAATCCGAAAGTCTTGTTGGAATGCCCTCAGCAGTGTTGGGATCTTTCACCTGTGAAAGCCAGACAGGTGGGAGTTCTGGCTTCTGGGGCTCTTTGCAGGACACTCCTTTCCTGCCCAGAGAGTTTCTCTGCACTTCAGGATAACTCAGAGTTTGCCAGCCCATTGTTGGGGCTATGCAAGGGTGTGTGGTCTACGACAACTTCCTTCCTTTTCCCCTGGAAGAGCGGCAGTTCCTCCATAAGCCTCTGGGACCGTATTCGGCTCAGCAAATGCTAACACAGAGCCGTCCGAGAGGACGGGACTTCTTGTCACTGTTGTCTCTGGACAGTGCAGCTGCTGAACAACTCTGTGCCTTTTCTCAATGATGGCCAAGTCTATGCCTCTTTGTAGGGAGCGATGGTGTGTGCTGAGTGACAGGCTTCAGTTTGGACCTGGAGCAGGGCAAGGGCTGGAGGCAGAAGGAGCAGGCCACCAGCAGCTTGAGCTACTGTTTTGGATAGAGAAAACCTTCTCGTTAGAAGGAGCAGCGGCCGTGTGGCAGTCTTGGCCTAAAGAGGGTCCTGGGTGCCAGTGCTTCTCGTCTGCTGGATTTCTAATATGATAATAAACAGATTTTCCCCTTAGCAGTTCTCATTTGGTTAGACAGAGATGAGGTGAATTTTCATGAAAGACACAGCTATGTAATGGATTTTTATGGCTAAAATAGTGGTCATAAAAGCACTAAGCTAAGACTTTAGGAGGCTTTTGTAACAAGGGTGAGTTAAGACATTGGTTTGTAATTATTTACTGAGGGACGATGCAAATGTTTGCAAATTTGAGTTCTTCTGTATGTTCGTCGTAACTGTAAGCCTGCTGCCGGACAGGCTGTGGTGCAGGCCTAGGCGGGGTCGGAGTCTCTTCATCTTCACACTTCATTTTCCCACCATTGTACTTTACAGCACAATTTACAATGTGTCCCCCCAAAAGAGCATTTCCTTTCTCAGTTGTCGCACGGCTCCCCACGAGAAG
Source organism: Arvicola amphibius (assembly GCF_903992535.2). Classification (NCBI taxonomy): domain Eukaryota; kingdom Metazoa; phylum Chordata; class Mammalia; order Rodentia; family Cricetidae; genus Arvicola; species Arvicola amphibius. The sequence goes on from NC_052048.2 coordinate 165,468,663, forward strand.
CTTATTTTTAACTTGGAAGGGTGTTTTGCCTAAATAGTTTTAGTCTAGGAACTGTTGTATTCCAGACGGCATAGAAGCCTCATGTTATGGTTTATCATGGCTGCCACCGTCTTTTCAGTGCCTCCAGAATTCACTTTTAACACACCAAAGATGAGCCTTTTGTTCACTGAACATCGCATATGAGGAAAAGTATCTTTAAAATGAGGTAAAACAATGCCAAAGAGAATTAGAAAAATTACTACAATGCTGATTTGTGGATCTCTTAGTTTTGATTTTTTTCCCCAATAGAAATGTGTTGTTTGTGTTAAATATTACATAATTTTGTGTATGTTATGTATCAAATAGTTACCATATTTAAAAGTACTGAAAATCTTGTGTAAAAAATACAAATGGGTACGTATAAAGCAGATCCAGGGAGCTGGAGAGATGCCTACCAGAGGACCCGCACCTACCTACACAAAACCAGCACCCATATTTGGTGACTCCAGCTGTAATTCCTCGACTAGGGGATCAAATGTCCTCTCTGACCTTCATAGTCAATGTGCTCACAGGCACAAACCCACACACAAAAACATATACACATAAATTTCTCAAAATAAAAATAAATATTAAAATATAATACGTAGTTTGTTTGGTTTCCACAGTATGAAAAAAAATCACATCACGCTGTATTTTCCTTTTAAGTTCTGTTTTATCCTTGTAGGTTTTCCCCACTAGCGCGCCCCTTGAAGGAGGAACGATGCTGACCATATGTGGCTGGGACTTTGGATTCAAGAAGAATAATAAATTTGATTTAAAGAAAACCAAAGTTCTGCTTGGCAATGAGAGCTGTACCTTGGCCCTAAGTGAGAGCACAACAAATACGTAAGGAACGCAGGGGCTTTGCTGGGCTGGGCTTGGAAGACAGGCGTGGGCTTTTAATTACAGTTTCTAAAAAAGAAAAAATGCTCAACATGTTGTTCATGAATTAAGAAGGGTCTTGACCGGTCTCTGCATTGGAGAGACTCGGAGAAAGAAAAGGGTGACGTGGCCTCGGTAAAGAAAAGATGCATTCAGTAGCCACTGGTTGTCTTTTGGCTTGTTTGCTTGATTTAATTTTTATGCGCAGCTGGAGTTTAATACTTGTATTTCCACTGGTTTTGTGTGGTGATGAAAACCTATGCCTACTGTCGCACACGGAGCATCGCGTGTGGAAGTCGCGAGACGGCTCCAGGAATTTGGTGGCCTCCTTCCATAGTAGTTCCCAGGGCTAGGATTGTATAAGGTCAGGTCTCGAGGCCTGTGACCTTACCTACCGAAACGTCCTACTAGCCAGGCTTCCAGGAGCTTTGAAACTCTACTAAAATGAAAGCTCTGCAGAAACTGTCTCTGTCACTCGAAATCGTGGCCCTTCCTCTCCAACATTGTTCCCAAAGCCTCCTGTGGACATCAGTAAACAGTGGGGTCCGTCCTCTTATCACGACCCACCTGCTGGTCCTCTCAACAGGGGTGACGCCATCCACCACACTTCTGAGACACTTTTTCTTGGTGAACTTAAATTTATATTCAGGTAATAGACGCTCTGTCATCCTGGCATCTCCCCAAACACTGAGAGGTGTCAGTTCCATTCTTACCTAAAGTTCAGAAAGCTGCGGTGCAGCCTAGCCAAACTAAGGGATCAGAGCCGACAGACTGTCAAGTTCCCTCCTCCAGTCTCTAAACTCTACAGCGAGTGGGTCATGCAGGAATTACTTGTTACATTGTAGTAGCAAACAAATGCAGTTTGAACAGTTGAATCTTTCTGGTTGAACCTGTTCGAGAGAGTGAATGTATCTAATAGATTTCATTCCAGTGTCATAAAAGACCTTAACATATACATTTTAGTGAAACTAAAACCAATTAATGTCGAGCTTGCTAGCCCAAAGACAAAAGCAAATTCACCCTAGAAACATCCCTTGTTCTCAAAAACTCATTATTGCAAGATGAATTAAGATGTATAAAGAAGAAACACAATGCATTCTTTTTTAGGAGTTACTTAGTGAAACAAATTATATTCAGCTTTATATTATATGTATTACATATTAAACTATATAAGATTACTGATGAAGAATTGGCTCTGTTGGCTTCTAAGGAGATGTTGCAGTTGCCAGAGTGCTTGCCAGGCAAGTAAAAGGACCCAAATTCAGTACCCAGTGCCCAATAAAAGACTGGGCATGATGGTGCACACTGGTAATCCAGCACTGGGGCAGACACAGGAAGATCTCTGGGGCTTGCTGGCCAGCCAGTCTAGCCTAATCGGGGATGTCCCAGTCCCTGTGTGAGAGCCCATCTCAAAACCAGGTAGGTGGCCTCTGAGAAATAAAACCCAAGGTTGACCTCTGGCTTCCACACGAATACTGATGCCCCCTACATGGCACAGTAATATTAATTATTCTATGGAAAAATTGCCATAGTTTTGTTCCTCTCAGTGATTTAAATAGACTTGTCACAACTACAGTCCCAGAAATATAGCTGCTGGCATAAGTTGATGAAGAGAGTTGGCTTGTTCGTCGATGGCACATTGCTTCATATGCTGTTGAGATAGCAATCATTATCTTACATGTGCCAACCATGTAATTTTACAATCTTAGATTATCGTGCACTTCTTAGCTGGTGAAGTCTGCCATAGTGAGGTCTGAAGTTTCCTATTACGGTTTATACAAAGTTTGGCGTAATCACTCAAAAGATAGAATTCTGTGATTTTTTGACCTAATGCTTCCATGAAACCGAGCTTGCCGTTTGCGGTCATGAGCTCACAATTCCAACTAGCAGCCAAACCAGAAAGCCAGAAAATGCATGTGCATTTGAAACATATTAAGTCTTGCTTTCTTTTTTCTTTTTTTTTTTTTTTTAGGTTGAAGTGCACAGTTGGTCCTGCGATGAGTGAGCACTTCAATGTGTCTGTAATCATCTCCAACAGTCGAGGGGCAACACAATACAGCACATTTTCCTATGTAGTAAGTCCAAGCATTACTGTGTTCATTACCTAGGACGTTTGATCTTTACTTCATCTACTTAAATGATGGAATTTACCAGTTACATTTTTGTTTTGCTCCCTACTCAGGATCCTGTAATAACAAGCATCTCTCCAACTTTTGGTCCTAAGGCTGGAGGGACTTTGCTCACATTAACTGGAAAATATCTAAACAGCGGGAATTCTAGACACATTTCGATTGGTGGGAAAACATGTACTTTGAAAAGGTATTGGAACTTTTTGTCGTATTAATGTATGTACCTGACGCATCACGCCAAGCTCTCTTGCGTTTGTGCAAACAAAGCATAGTAAAGATGTTTATTTATGACTTCCTCTCCTGCTGAGGGTTCCCTGCTTCCCAGAGCCATTCGCCCCCTTTGCTGGTTTTTCTACCCTTCCTTTTTATTGCTTTATCCCCCTTCTGAGTTTTGTCTTGCTCTCCACTCTTTCGCTGCACTGAGTCTTATCCCTGCTACAGCATGAGCTTGAGGCTCTGGTTATTGGCATTACATCAAAATAAGCATTTCTGTCAAGATTCAAGGCTAAAGAAGACATATGATGTTACATTTGGAAGGTAGTTAGGTTTCTCCTTCTTGGAGTTGAAGCAGCTAAGTTTGCTCCAGTACCAAATGTACTTTGAAGGTTGCCCGAACCGCCAACTGTTTTGAAGTCACGGATGGCCTTTCAACAAGGCTAAGTGTGGGATCCAGTTGAATGTAAACAACCTATACTAGGAAAAGCATGTCTCCTAGACCACCTCAGGAAACTCCACAGGGTTATGGTTTTTGACTTACAGATATAATTTTAGATTATGTATATCACTAATAACTAACATCTGCTTTTCTTCCTCCCCTCCTCTCTGTTCTTTTGTTTGTTTGATTCTGTTCAGTGTATCAGATAGTATTCTTGAATGCTACACCCCGGCCCAAACCATCTCCGCCGAGTTTCCCGTGAAATTGAAAATTGATTTAGCTAACCGAGAGACGAGCAGCTTCAGTTACCGGGAGGACCCCATGGTCTCTGAAATCTACCCGACCAAATCTTTCATTAGGTAAGTGAAAGCTGCCGACGGGGGAGAAGAGCGAGAACAGACGGACGATTTGGCTGCAGAAACAACCAAGCAGCCTCGCGTTTTCATCCCTCGCTTAAATGCAGTGGTGTTTCTTTTGAAGGCACCTTTGCGATTCAGTGGGAAATTACATTTGGGATTCAGGGACAGCTTGACTTTATCGATGGCACCTCATGCCAAGAAACATTCTTCCTTTTATGCTTTTATTCATCCAGTTATGCTTTAGACAACTTAGAGAAGAATGGTTCAACCCAGTGCCGTAGTGTATATATACCTATGTCATATAGAGCGTGTGCCTCTGTGTCTGCTCTCGGCTGAGCGCAGTTCTTGACAGCAGAGCCACCTTTCCCTTGCCTCTCCTCCTTGGGATTCCGGGATTCCTTTACACACACTTTCCCCCTCTGTGTATCTTGTTGGACTGAGTTCAGCCACTCTTGTTTCTGCTCATTCTACCGTCTCACAACAATGATCGCGGACATTTTCCTTTGTATTTTTCAGAGTGTAAAACCCATTTCTTTTCCACATTTAGTCAGTAAAAATGCAGACATTTCTAGAGCTTACAAAATTTTCTTTGAAATGCTCTCACATTTCCAGAGAAGTGTTACCCCAAGCTCCCATTCAACTCTGGCTAGCCCTCTAAGATTATCATTGAGCATAAAACATTATTACTCATTATCATTGAGTAATATCTAAAGACTTGGTGGAAAACCGCTGATTATTCCTGATCTCTCTTTTATTTTGCCAGTGGTGGAAGCACAATAACAGGGATTGGAAAAAACCTGAACTCAGTCAGCATCCCCAAGCTGGTCATAAATGTGCATGAAGTGGGGTTGAACTACACCGTGGTAAGTCCTTGGAGTGGCTGCTCGGAGTCGTGCCGCCACCACCAGGCTGCCTTTAATATTCACGAGGAATCTTTGCGGCAGAGGTCAAATGGCACTATTTATTCAACAATAGAATCTTGTGCTGATACTGCAATCACATTCATACATACACATTTACACATGAACACACACACACGTGAGCGCACACGCGCATGCACACACCCATTTATATATCAATGAAGACCTTCAGTTTGACTCAGTAGCTTTCAAAATTGTTGGTACAAACACAAGCTTGTCACAAGCCAGGTTCATCTGCGAAGCGGGAACCACAGTTGAGAAACCTCCTCCATCAGATTGGCCTGCAGGCAAGTCTGAGGGGGGTCATTGTCTTGATTACTCATTGATGCTGGAGGGGCCAGCCCAGTATGAGTGGTTCCCGCCCTCTATAGATGGTCCTGGGAAAGATAGGACCACCTACAGAGGGAGAACAAGTCCGCGTGCAGAATTCTTCTGCGGTCTTCAGTTCCTGCTTCCATACTCCTTCCTTGAGTTCCTGTCCTGACGACCCTCTGACGGAGTGTGATCCCAGGGTTGTAAGATGAAAAAGCCTCTCCTCAAGTTTGTTTTGGTTCATGGAGCTTTCTCCCAGCAATGGAAACCTAACACAGCTTTTAATATGTTTTTTTAAGTAAAAGATGTGAGATAGACATTTTTAAGAGTGAGAAGAGGAAATATTATGTTTTAGTCATGCTTATACGTTTTGATTTTCTTTAAATACATACTACATGATGCCAATAAGCAAAACGATAAGTTTATATCATACATAGAATTATACATAGAAAAGCATTACAGGTACACATACATTACAGATAGATGTATTTCTTGTAACATATATAAAATCAAAGACATGATTTAGACTACTGAAGTTAGGAAATTTTAAATTATTATAAAAAATAGATAAATAAAATCACAACATCTGCCCCACCACGCTGCGTTTCAGGCTATGAATCTAAAACCTATTTCCTTGCATCTCCGTCCCACTGCCTTTGTCTCTATTGGCACCCACGGCGTGCTAATCAAGTACTTTTATCAAGAAACAAGAAAGCATTAGAATATATTAATCCTAGGTGTTGGTGGTATTTTTCACTTCTCTACATCTCCTTTTTTATTTGCACACTCAACCATAACTTATCCTTAAAGGCGATGGATCCATTTGCTGCTCTGACAATTCCAGTAGGTCACATAAGGCCTGCCATGGTGGTATGTGTCTATAATCACAGCATCCTGAAGATGGATGCAGGAGGACCAGAAGCCTAAGGCTGGCCTCGGCCATAGAGCAAGATGCAGTTTTTCTGCGATGAAATGCCACACTCTCGCTGGACATATGCGCTCTACCTGGAGTAAAGGCTCCAAGTGCCCTCTCCCGCATACCCTCTCAATTAGGCAAGTGATAGATTGAATTATAGCACTTTCATTGAAATTCCCCATCCAATATTTCTTAAAGACTAAAGCTACTCCGTTCCTTAATTACGAAAAGCAATTTGGGACTAAAAATGTCAAGCTAAATCGCCAAACAAAAAGGTCATCCCAAATGAGATTTCCCTTGACCCTCTCAAGCACCCACATTGCATCACCTCTAACGCGTGTTATTAGATTCTTATCATATTTCCGAGAGATGGTACTCCAGGGAGTCACGGCATGAAGTTAAGGACCTGGAAGCCGATCCCCATACGTGGCCACAAACAAAGTTAGAATACCACTGATATTAATTTAGGAGACGTCCGTTCTCCACAACCAAGATACAATTTTGCTTTAACCAAATAAAAATAACAGTTACCCCCCCTTTGGTGTTGGCATGTGACTTTTTAAAGTTGGCTCTGATAAATGATTCATTTGCTAAAGAACAAGCCTCCATTATTAAAATAATGGGGGAGATTGCTTTCATCTCTTTACCCAAACATTATCTACAGAACAATTCTCAGCTTCGGCCATTTATTTATAATCAGATGTTTACTTGAAACCCTTCAGGTGTCTGATATGAGAGGCATACCACCAAGGAAGACTCATACATACAAATCTTATCTGTCTTATATATAGAAATATACAAATTTCTGTTGTTTGAGTCAGAAACACAGCGTACAATAGCTCTGCATGTTAGTACTGGATAGTCGTGAACTATTTAAGGGATGTTTTACTGTTTGCTCTTTCATTATCCCTTCCTTTACTGTCATTTCTAAACACTGCCTATGGAGCGGTGTATGCTCCTTCTCAGTTCCCTGTGGCATATAGAGTATAAGGTTGGCTATGATGAATTGAACTTATTTATTATTTAGCAAATAAAAACTTAATGGTGATGTCTGATGTAGATCTATATCTAGCTAGAATAATTTTTTAACTCCAGAAAACTCACAGCATTAAAATATAGAAATAATTAATGTAACAAAAACGTAGATTAATTTGTTAATGCATGCTGTGTACCAGAATCCTGCAAATTAATCTGTGTTTTTTTTAGGTTCTTGTTATTATACAGAGAATTAATATGGTAGCAGTGAAATATTTCATTTCCATTTTACAAGATGATAGGAATAAATAGCTCTTAGAACTATGGCATTTTATTTTATATAAAATTAGATAGTGCAATCTATTTTATTCATTTTTATCTCTCCGTCTTATCTGATTCCAACATAGATTTTTAAATACTGAGTTAGTTTTTAAATTATTAAGGAGAAAACATCACACAGCAAATTCTGTGCTTTTTATGTATATCCTGAGGTCTTTTGCTATTGTGGGCATAAGCAATTGTTTTATCTCCAACTCTACTTGTCAAAGAAAAGGAAATCTAAGGGATGTTGTTGCCTGTTTGTCTTTTCCTTGGGGGAGTAACGCAACCCTTTGACTTTAAATACAGCACTTTGTGTGACTGGCTTTCGTCTAAGTACAATCAGGAGGAAACTGCATTTTCCAAAATTCCATAAATCAGAATTTCAAAGAGGAAGATTGGAAATGAGAGCTGAAAGGATATAAAATAATAGCAACAAAGCCATTGTAATGTGGACAGAATTTTTTAGAGAGGCTACGGAGTGAGAAAGACGCAAGGCTCGGCGGTGATGATAGTGGTCGCTGATGCCAATGGCCTTGGTTGCGGGCGCGCCACCCCTCAGATGTGTAACCAGACTGAATGAAGTATGTTTTTCTGAGCTCAGTGTCTTTACCTAAAAATGGCATAGCATGCCACCTCCCTGTAGGAATAGCAGGAACATCGCAGGAGACTAACTTTGTAGAGTGTTTTATCCGTTAACACACTGAGGTTCCATGAACATGGTCAGCTGTGATGTTAACCACATGGAACCAGGGTATGAAGCCTTCTACCGTGAAGCTTCCCACACTGAAGAAAACCTCAGTCGTAGTTCTTAAGTGGGGAAACAGTTTCTGAGTGATGCCATCACCCTGCTTCTCATAACCTAAAAGTGAGATCGGAACCAAGGACTTCTAAGTTCTCAAAGTCCAGCCCTTGTTTGCCCATAGCTGCTTTACAAAACGCGGAGGCGGTTCCCCCAGCAGTCCACCTTGTCCTAAGCAGTTACGTGATGGAGGGAAGGCCAGCTGCAGCTACATCACCATAGCTTCTGCCTGTCACACTCTGGGTTCCAAAAAAAACAGTTGTTTGGAACATTTTACACCTATCATGTTTCCTGACGTGTTCTTCAACGTTAGGAAGTTAAATGGGGAACGTTTTTGACAATCAATGTGGTTTGGGTGGATTCTGAAGTTACGCGATAGCCGAATCGTTTTGATGCTGCCTGTGTCCTCTGACGGTGGGAAACTGTCTTCCTGTAGGCATGCCAGCATCGCTCTAACTCGGAGATCATCTGCTGCACCACTCCTTCCCTGCAACAGCTGGACCTGCAACTCCCCCTGAAGACCAAAGCCTTTTTCCTGTTGGACGGGGTCCTTTCCAAGCACTTTGATCTCGCTTATGTGCATAATCCTGTGTTTAAGCCTTTTGAAAGGCCAGTGGTGATCTCAATGGGCAATGAAAATGTACTAGAAATTAAGGTAAGAATCGCTTAAAATACTTCCTTATTAAATGAACTTGAATCGCGTTGTGGACTTCATAGCCATATCAATAGAGTCATTGTGTTTGGGCATTATATCTTATTCTATACCAACAAATATCAAAGCACTGAAAACAAATCTTTTTGGCATAAGACGAAAAGATAAGTGTAATTATGCATTGCTTTTTAATGAAGCATTTAAGACCCCTTCCTTGTGTATATATTGAAAAGTAACAAATGCTGAGCATAAATCTGTCAAAGAGGCTCCCCGTGATGCTATCCTGATGATGTTTTACATACTCTTGTGTGGTTCACCTAAATGTGCTTACTGGAAGATAAACAGTGAGAGCCTTGATGGAAATGCATTGGTTGCAGCTTTGTATTTCCTTATATTATGTAGTTTGTGAAATTCTCTTTCTCTCTCTCTCTCTCTCTCTCTCTCTCTCTCTCTGTGTGTGTGTGTGTGTGTGTGTGTGTGTGTGTAGGCATACATGCCGTAGCAAATATTTGAAGATCAGAGGTCAACTTTTCAGTTTTTCCCCTTTTCTCCTCGTACCTTGTTTCTATGGCATTCTCTCTCTCTCTCCTTATAACTCTTCCTTTTAACTCGCCCCAGATACCTGCCCTTCCCCTCTTAACTTCATGTCCTCTTTTTTTAAGAGCCTAGCAAATCCAGTCTCATATATTCACAGATGTGGGGCCATCGCTGAAATGTACTTGTGGTGGACCTACCAGGACCACAGTCTGAAAAGAATGGATCATCTATCTCCAAAATGCCAGCAACTGTCAATGGCTCCTAGTTAGGGGTGCAGGCTCATGTACAGGCTTTGTTCGAGCAACTACAAGTCCATGAATGAAGAGTCCCACCATGTCAGAAGTCACTCCTCCCCAACTCTGTCTCTGGTGATCTTTCTACCCCTTCTTCCGAGATGTAGTCATTGAAGCTTAGAGAGGAGAGGGTGATATAAATGTTCCATTTGTGACCAGTTCTAAGTTTCTCTATGATCCATTATCCAATGTACAAAGACAGTCCCCTTAATGAAGTCTGAGGGTTACAGCCTGTTTAGCAAAATAATGAGTTCTCCCCCATATGGGTTTTGGCCCCCCCTTTTTTTAGGTGTTTTTTGTTGTTGTTGTCGTTTTGTTTTGTTTTTGTTTTTAGTTTTTTTAAGTTTTTTTGTTTTGTTTTGTTTTTTGTTTTCGAGACAGGGTTTCTCTGTGAAACAGTCCTGGCTGTCCTGGAACTCACTCTGTAGACCAGTCTGGCCTTGTACTCATGGAGATCCACCTGCTTCTGCCTCCCAAGTGCGGGAACAAAGGTGTGTGCCACCACTGCCCGGCAACCTGTACTTTCTGAGCGATTCTCTTGTCTCTACCTCCCAGCTCATAGGAGAAGTGTGATCATAGATGCATGGCACAGCCTCCAGCTTTCTACCTTGACTTCGGAGAGTTAACTTCCCTTTACACACGGGGCCATTTCCTAGGTGTAGTCAAACATAAGCTGTTTTATAAATGGATCTGGATTCCTACCACCTTGGGAATACATTAGCCCCTAAAAACATAGCAACAGAGCACCTTGTCCAGACAGCCTGCTGCAGACAAAAATCACTAAAGGCAGGCTAGGGTCTGAGAAGGAATGGAATAAATAAGAATACAAAAGGAGGATTTAAATCAGCTCTCTGGCATCATTTCAGATATTTTTACTTCAGATAATAAGAAAACTAGCAAAACTACCAAGATTTGAATTTTCCATTGTCTATCTAATTAGCAAAATATTCATCCTTCACGGCCTGTTGTCTGAGACACTGGAAATGTTTGTCTTCAGAGAGCATTTGAGTGTGGATATGAGCAGCGCAACCGGCAGAGTCGCCCTCCCTCAGGTGTGATGTGGGCAGCAAGGGTCATCTCCAACCGAGTGACATTTCCGCTAAAATAGTTCTGCTCTCTCTCAGGGAGATTTTTATCTCTGAACTAACTCACACACAAATGCACACTCACACAATCGCTAACCTCTCTGTTGCATTTTGTACAATAATTAAGTAAACCCAGCATGAAATTAAATGGAAAAACCTGCTTCACTGAACAGTGTGTTTGCCACACCAAAGTTCTTTCATCTGCTGCTTTAATTAGTTTTAGAAAAAGAGAAAGAGCTTTTTATCACTTCCTCTTTTTTTCCCTCAATAAAACTAATCTAGTGTGACCTTCCGCTTTCAACAATTACTGTGTTTGCTGTTTGAAAGATTCCATTTGGCTTTTCTTGATGAAAACAAAGGTTTGTGTGTAAATAGTCTTAAGCCCCCCCCCCACAAAAGCTATATTCCTGTTCCAGCGTCTATGATGGACAGATTAGATACAAGGGATTCTTTATCTACCCTTTCAAATCCAGTGTTTGATGGAAGAGAAAACTTCTTTTCTATAAATTAAACAGCAGTTATTCAATGCCCCGTGAAGCTGTTAGACCAAGAAAAGCATGGCTTAACGTCATCCTAAGTCTGTCAATGGTGTTTCCAACCTGGCCCAATATCCCCGGAGACCGGCACAAAGCAGTCCCTTTTCTTGACTATGTAAAGTTCACTCATTTTCTCAACAAGTCTATAGCACTTGCCACATCCCAACGCTGTATTCCCGTGGTGACAGCGCAGCGTGGGGCTATTGTTTTAGTGACACGATTTGCTCTTTTCCCATACTCCATTTTCTATGCGTACAGGAGGAAATCTAAGGTGTGTGATCCTATTTGCTGTGGCAGCAGTTTAATCCTTTATCGATTTCTAAAATAGATCACTTTGAAGCCTCTGCCTCTCTTGGACACCCAGTGGGGTGTCTTTGTTAAAACGCTTTCTCGAACTTGTTTTACTGCCATTGAAAACAGGAGTGCAAAGTGCATTTGTCTCCCGTTAATGAAAGTGATGTAGTACTAAAATGTGGTTGGGCTGTAGGGTGCTTAGCTAGCTGGCTCAATTGTCAGCACTAGTAAAAGAAAAAAGAACAAAAAAGGGAAAGAAAAAAGTGGAAGCTGGAAAGGTGTTTCAGTGGTTAGGACTATCTATTGCTCTTGCAGAAGACCTGAGTTCAGGATTGGTTCCCAGCTCCCACGCCAGAGGCCTCACAATTACCTGCAATTCTAGTTCCAGAGGATTCTGTTCACTCTCTGGACAATGCCAGTACCTGCACTCAAAATACCTACGCTAAAAAAACACGCACATGCACAAAGCCAGGAAGAAAAAGGAAGAAGAGGAGGAGAGGGGAAGCAGAGAGGGGTGGGAGAAGGAGGATGAAGAAAGAAGAGGAGAAAGAGGAAGAGAAAGAGAAGGAGAGGGGCAGGAGGAGGAGGAGGAAGAAAGGAGGAGGAGGAGGAGGAGGAGGAGGAGGAGGAGGAGGAGGAGGAGGAGGAGGAGGAGGAGGAGGAGGAGGAGGAGAGTGACTGATAGTTAGGGGCAGTGGCGCCTGACTGTATGACTGTAACCCCATGTGGGTAACTGAGATAGGAAGATAGGGGTTCTAAGCCAGGGGGACAAAAAGGAAAGCAAAATCTATGGAGAAATCATACAATAAAATTTATTGTTTACTGCCAAGAGGAGCTCACATTCCTCAGTCAGATATACCGATAAGAATCCTTGGTTTTGAAAGAGTCCTGATAGTTTTCAGTCCCAGAGGTGAGATCTGCCTCAGTGACTTATTTGGCCTGGTAACTATACAAAGGGGACAACCACATTCAGTGCAAAAGAACTCAATCATATGAATTATTGGTCTCTCCTGGTAATAGATTAGGAACCCATAGATGTTTGAGGTAGTTCAAGTCCACGAGGATGCCTGTGAACAGTGTCATAGAGAAAACAGTCTCTTTGCTAGTGCACATTGGGGTGCTGTCAAAAATAGTGCTCGTGTTTAGGAAGGATTTAGCAATCAACACAAGGATTTTTGTGTATGTTATTTCATTTAAATCTTATGTGTTCCTTGGAGGTTAGGAGGTGAGTGAGTATTGTCCCCATTAATAAATAAATCAGCAGGTTTAGGAAGATTGAATTAATTGACTTGGTATCCCTCAGAGAGCTAACAGCAAAACTCAAACTCAACTCTCACAAGTCCAAATTCAATGCAATTCACTGAGTTAGTGTTTCTCATTATGCACTTTCATTTAATGAATATAAAAGTACTTTTCATAATAGAGAAATTTTCTATCATGTGACATATAGATTCCACACCCTTATTTGAGTGAAATAGCTCTAAACTTTTTTATTTTTTAAAAAATGAAAACAAACTACCTTTTTTATTTTACATACCAATCCCAGTTCCCCCTCCCTCCCCTCCATCCACTGCCTCCCACCCCTCCATCCACTCCTCAGAGAGGGTAAGGCACATTGCTTTAAAGAAGGTCCAAGGCCCTCCCTACTATATCTAGGCTGAGCAAGGTATTCCTCCAAAGAGAATAGGTTCCCAAAAGCCAGTACAAGCAGTAGGGATAAATCCTGATGCTATTACCAGTGGCCCCGCAGTCTGCCCCAGCCATACAACTGTCACCTACATTCAGAGGGTCTACTTTGGTCCTATGCTGGTTCCTTCCCTATCCAGCTGGAGTTGATGAGCTCCCATTAACTCAGGTACACTATTTCAGTGGGTGAACCCATCATGGTCTTGATCTCTTTGCTCATATTCTCACTCCTCCCACTCTTCAATTGGACTTTGGGAGCTCACACAAAGCTCCGATGTGTGTCTCTGCCTCTGTTTCCATCAGTTGCTGGGTGATGGTTCTATGGTGGCATTTAAGATATTAATCAGTCTGACTGCATTCAGTCACCCTCTCCTCTACTGCTTAGGATCTTAGTTGGGGTCATCCTTATGGATTCCTGGGAATTTCTCTAGTGCCAGGTTTCTTGATAGGCCCATAATGGCTCCCTCAATCAAGATATCTCTTTCCTTGCTGTCATATCTGTCCTTCCTCCATCTCAATTATCCCATTCCCTCAAGTTCTTCTCACACCTCCCCTTCTCCCCTCCTCTTCTTCTTCTGCCCTCCCTTCCTCCCCCACCCCCATAATCACAATTTTATCAGGTGATCGTATCTATTTCACTCTAAACATTTTTAAGTTTTATTTTAACTGTGTGTGGGGTGTGTGTGATATGCTTTCCCCTGGTCATTTTATATGAGTTTTTTGCACATGCATAGATTCTATAGAAAGAAGTGCCATATCCAATGCTGGAACAGGACTACCTCTGGCTGCCCAGTCCGGGGGAGGGGGCTATCTTATCCTAGAGCTGTGCTTAGGCATGCTTCAAAAGTCATTTCTGAAAACTCAAGAGAGAGGAAGACAGGAACCCCATAGAAGTAGTTCAAGATGGGCCACAGTGAGATTTAGAGACTTGAACTGATACTGTGAACATGAGAACAAGTATGGGGGTCACAGGTAAGGAACGAGACATCAGTGTCTGGGCACTAAGGACATATAGAAAGGAGTACCACTCTGGGACAATCCAATCAGCCTGGTGCCCCAGCCAGCTAAAGGTTGGCCTGTTCCCTTCTCTCAGTAGCTTACTGCAGGCATGAGGTCAGATCTCCCTCCAGGCGGGATGGGAGGGTTCCTTTTTTCTCGTCATTTGGCCCAGCATCCAGACATACTCATGTTGATGGTGTTCATACTTTATTCTCAAGTAGTATTTCCCTGAGATGCACACACTGATAGGCATTCTATGGGAAAGGTACCCCAGGGCACATAGGAGGTGCTTGTGTTAACACGCTGTCTCAGGAAGGGTCTCTAAATAAAAACTCCCACGTGGCTAGTGATGAAATTAGTTGACTTTTGGTCCATCCAGCTTTTCTCGCGTTTCCTAGAAGCTGTTCCCCCAGTTCTCTGCGGATATCCTGTGGGGTTGGCTTGCCGCTTTCTGAGACAGAATTTTGGCCTGAATTCTATAGAGAAGGGCTCAGATTCTCTGAGTGAAATGTAATGCCACCACCGCAGTCACCAGGTCTCTGGTTGTCTGTTGCTAACGCCCTCACTGCATGGCTTCTCTCTAGCTAGCAACCTGTACCTCACGCTGTCACTGCTGAACTCTCCTGTGGCTGCCTGGCTACAAACACTTGCTGGATCTTTTCAACTAGAGTGCTGCTTTAATAAATACTACCTACCTTGACTTCTTTCTATTCTGTTCTGTCACAGTCGTGAATGAGTGGCATCCCAAAACCTGAGTGGGGGTAAGGGGATTGTAGCGTGCTTTCTAGCTGGTCTTTGGAGAAGCAGAGCCGTCAGTCACTAGTTCTTACCTCTGTGAAAAGCTCAGACCGAATGGGGTATCATATCCTGTCTCTTTAAGTCCTCTGAATGCCCTGATCTCCGGTCTCCTCCTGCCTTATATTCCTCTCTCCACTCAGCCATATTCCTTCCTGTCTCTACCTCCTTAGTGCTGGGATTAAAGGTGTGTGACTCCCAAATACTGGGATTTAAGGTGTGTGTGCCACGACCACCTGGCCTCTATGGCTAACTAGTGGCTCCCTTCACACTCTGATCCACAGACAAGCTTTATTATAGCACAAACAAAATGTCACCACTGGAGACAAATGGGTAGTCCCTGGCTTTTGTTTTAGCATCTCAGTGGCAGCCAGAAGCTCCTATCCATCTTCATATCTGCAGTAACTAGACCTGGCGCTAACACTCATTGGGTGGTAAGTAGATTTTTATGTCAGATAGAATTTGCTTTGCTTTGTGGCTTAGGCCCTTCTTGAGGCTTAGCTCCCCTCGTGTAAATCAGCAATGACAAAATACCCGGAGTCTTTACAGGCTAGAATGAGATCGTTGGCATTCTGAGCTGCCCTTTGTGTCTAAGGAATTTAAGCTCTCACTCGTGCCGTTTTATTTAGAAAACATTTTTTGTCACTTGAATGCCTGCCGACCTGAGCTGATTTTTCACATGTATTCTTCTACTTAATAACCAGTTGATATCAATAATGAAAGTTTTAAACCTCTCTTCCCTGGCTTAATAAAGCCACACTTGCTTTAAATACAAAAACTAAGCTGCATCTATTTTTAGCCTTCCTGCTTTGATATCAGTTCCTCTTTTATTGTCACAGCTGCTGGGATTTCTCTTACTGTATCTATGTTTTCAACTTTAAAAGCAGTTTTCATATACAATGCTGGCGGTAACATGTTCTCTAAGTCAGTACTCATCGCAAGCTCCTTGGTGGTTATGAATTAAGCAGGATTCGGTCTTTCGGCTGTTTATTCTTCAGTTTTAAGATCCTAGGAGATCCTAAGCCTGAGAGAATGAGTTCTGAAGGGGACATGCATTGCAGGCCTCCCTTCCCCCACCCTTAGCTATTACCTAAGCCCACAAGGCACATGCGAGTGCTTCTCCCATAAATCAAGCCCTCCAGCTCTTTAATCTCTTTTCTCTGTCATTCCCTGAATCCCCTCCAATCTGTGAGTAAGGCCTGCGCCCTTCCTAGACCTAACCAACAAGTTGTCATTTTCAAGCCCCAAAGTGACCCGTGAGATTTATGTGCTTCTCTGTTGAATTATCCTGTGTGGCTGAAGTAGATCAATAGATTGCTCCTACCGCCTCTGGAAATATGATAAGGATAAGGTTTGTCTGCATTCATTTCTTCCACAGGTTCTCAGAATATAAAGAAGCACCTTCTTTCAGGTATTCCTCTTTCTGAAAGATATCTGATCTTCCCACAGTATCCATGAGATACTGTAAGGGAAGCAGTTGGTGGACACACTCAGTATGTAAAACGAAGTTGCGGGGCTGAGCTGTCTCTGTTAGGAGCTGTTCTTTGTCCATAAGAAAAATAGTAATGGGTTTTGATAGCACTCTCCTCCAAGTAACAACCTGTTTAATAAATAACTACTCATTAAGTATGGTATGAAAAATTGTATTTATGTTTGCACTTCTTTCCTGAGGCTAATGATTGGTCTCTTGAACAAAATGTTGATGTTTTAAACATTCCTGATGCTAACTCAAGTTAACTATGACAAGTTGGGTAATGTTTAAAAGTCCTCAAGTAACTATGTAATTGTCCAAAATAATGTAATTGTGCTCTCAAGTCCTAATGATTGCATCTTCAGGGAATTTCTTTGAAATAAATTTACTTATGTACAGGGTTCAACCAGGCAAGAAGAATGAAGAGGAATTTCCCAGCCAAACAGCTAAAGGAATGTATCGATGGGGCAGTTATATTGGCTCTCTGGAGACGAGACCTTGGCATTGGTATTTTTCAAAGCATTCCGAGTGATTCTAAAAGTGAATCATTACAAAAGGCAGTGTTAAGCAATTCAGCAGGCTTAGCCACTAAACTCAAAACTGGCTTTCTTTTCATCCAACACCCATACTCAGCCTGAAAACAGTAATAAGACGATCATGCATGACAGTTTTCAAAATAAGGACATAAGCAAGATCCCCTTTCCTTTTCTCTAAAATTCAATCTGTGGGGATAGCGCATCTTCTCATTCCTGCCTCATTTGTGTCCTGAAATGCTCACACTCCCTTTCAACTGGCTCAACCCCCTCTGAAAATGGGTACCGTCAAAATCAGACGTCTTGGAAAACATCATCTACGCTCGCTGTGTTCTTGTGTGCCTGCTAAACTTGCCAGCATTCCTACTGACCTGTGAAGTGTTAATGACCTTTTCGTTTTGTTTTCTCTTTCCCTTTCAGGGAAATGATATTGACCCTGAAGCAGTCAAAGGTGAAGTGCTAAGAGTTGGAAATCGGAGCTGTGAGAGCATACACTGGCACTCCGAAGCTGTTTTATGTACAGTCCCCAATGACCTGCTGAAACTGAACAGCGAGCTAAATATAGAGGTGGGGTTCCTGCATGCCTTTCATGATGTAAATAAGGATGCCAGTGTAATTATGTCACCAGGAGGCTTAAAATAAATCATTAAGGCTCATTTGTGTGTTGACTTTGGCTCATCAGCTCAGCCTCAGTTCCTAGCTGTGATTTGAGAAATGTTGAGGGTTTTTTTTTAATCACACTGTCTCTTTCCCCTGGGTTAGAAGTGTAAGTCTCAGAAGTCATCTTACCAACACTACTTCTCCACTATCCCATACTCTTGCCAACATGTGCTGTCATTCTCAAAAGGCACAAGTACAAACGCAAGAGAGCTCCTTCTCCTGCTCTTCACCCAGCCAAGAGACTTCCCACTTCAGTGGTCCCAGCATGTAGAACTCTATAAATAAAAGGAGATATGTCTGCTTGGCAGACGAAGGTGGAAACTCAATTGTTGAATACTATCTTCTTCCACATACACAGAGCAAGAACATGCCTTCTTCATTTTTAATACTCTATTGTGATATAGCTTACATACCAAACAGCTTGCCACTTGAAGTATACAATTCAATAGATTAGCTATGGCGTGATTGTTAATTTTTTTAAATAGCGGTAACACGCGTATATCATAAAATTTGCCATTTTAATAATTTTAAATGTATAGTTCAGAGACATGAATTGTATTTGTCATATGAGTAACGATTAGTGTTGTATAACTCAAAAACTTCCCAAGCAGATGCCAGGTATCCAGTGAACAAGAATGCCGTACCCTAATCTCCAACAGCCCATGTAACCTCTAATCTTTCGTTCTCTAAGAATTTGCTGATCTAGGTATTTCATGCAAGTCAAATCATACCATATTCGTATTTTGGCATCTGGCTTATTTTACTTGGCAATTGTTTTGTAGTTCATTCCATTTTATGCCTGATTGATGTCTTACTTTATGTATACCAGATATTGCATGCCCAAGAAAAAGTAGTTTTAAGGGACTCCTGAAGTCTTCTAAAAATGTGAGGAAATGGAAATATACAAAACGAATTACAAAATCTGAGACTGAATGTGGACACTAGAGGAGAAATTTCAAAATGACCTTTAACCTTAAAAATCACAAAGCCCTGGGGCTGGAAGAAATGATGACGAGATTATTATCAAAGTGAAATAAAGATAATACGAGGTTTTATTATCCTATTATAGTATGATTTTTCTTCCTATGAGAAATCTTTTCTGCTATGCACTCCACCCTCCACAAATGGGACATAATCAATTTTTATTGGCTCATACTTCTATGGTATCATTAGAATAATTGATCTACCCATTTCCCTTCATATATACTTTAGTTCCTCAAGATCAAAGACTATTATTGTTTATCTAAGTATCATAGCTGCGTATCAATCAAAGTAGTTAATCAATATTTCCTACTTACCTGAACACTGGGACAAAATTGAGGAATTTCTTGTTCTGAATGTCATAATGCAGCTTCGAGCATGATGACCACCAGGTGCTAATGGGAACACAGAGGAACTTTGGTTCCACATAGAGTGTATATTTTGTATCAGCCTTGGCCAAATTCTTACTCTCCCTTCTTATTTTTTTCTAGTGGAAGCAAGCAATCTCTTCAACTGTCCTTGGAAAAGTGATCGTTCAACCAGATCAGAATTTCACAGGATTGATTGTCGGTGTAGTCTCAATATCACTAATACTTTTATTATTACTCGGGCTCTTCCTTTGGCTGAGAAAGAGAAAGCATATTAAAGGTGAATATTTTAGTATTGTCAAAGAAACTGCTGTAGAAGTACAGTGATTATATTCAATATTGCCATGAGGACATATGGGTTGTATAATAAACATTCATATAGCCTGTGACTTCTGGGCGCAGAGACCTGTGATAACCAAGTCTTAACAAGTTTTCTCTTTCTCTCTGTTTTAAGATCTGGGCAGTGAGTTAGTTCGCTATGATGCAAGAGTACACACTCCTCATTTGGATAGGCTTGTAAGTGCCCGAAGTGTAAGTCCAACTACAGAGATGGTTTCAAATGAGTCTGTGGACTACAGAGCTACTTTTCCAGAAGGTATAATTCAGTTTATTGTCTTTAGAAATATCTGTACATAGACCTCTTTGAAGTATGGCATTGTTCTTGCTTTTAGCTTTTTCCTCATATTTTTATACAAGTAGGAAAAAATGGTTGACCTTTGCCAAAAGAATACTTAACTTGTACAGAATTGCATGGCCTTCACTTTAAAATCAAACTCATGCAGGTAACATATTGGAATTTTAGCATCTGCAAGCTTTCTGGTCACACACAGCCAGATTCACATTAGAATCATTTGAGCAAAGTCACTTATCTCAGGGAAATGCTTAAAAAAATCTAGACGCTCTCTTTAAGCATTCAGGAAGAGTATATTATAAAATACTTCTATCTAAATAAATTTAAAATGCTATATTTGGGGGGGAAATCTTCTGAATTATACCATTAGTAGCCTTTTGAAGCTTTTTCAATAAGCATGGCTTTTACCCACAACCATCTATGACCAGAATATATTTTGAGTCTTATCCAAGAAAAACCTCCAGTGGTGCTATTCATCAGCATCATCTGCTTTGCAAAACAGCAGTCTAAAGAATGGGCAGGTTGGCCAGGGCATTTCACATTGTTTTATTTAAACTTGTCTTGCACAAAGCAAAATGTCCATATTGTATCAGGGCCATTATCTTTAGAAGTTCCAGGACATGAGTCAAGTGCAAGCATTTCCCTGTTGAATATTTACCACTGGGTAAATAAAGTGAGTCAGAGACAGTTGTGGATACCTAGGAGTCAGAGGCTGCTCATCAAGCCAATACACCAGCAGTGAGACAGGCAGCATTCGAAGTTTCTCACCGCTTGTTGCCCTTCCTGAGACTTAGCAACCTAAGTTGCTCTCTGGAGATTTTTGAATGCCCCAAGTGACTCTAGTCACTGTTGGAAAGAAATCCAATCCTTTAAGAATGTGAACAAATCAAGCTTAGTGCATGCTTTTAAAATTTAGATATAATTAGTCTTTCATATCCATGTTTAATAGCTCTAACCTGGGATTACTGAGGTTTACAACTAATTGCTTCTTAAAAAGCTATCCTCAGTGGGGGAGATGACTGCCTATGGAAAGTTTACAGCCCCAGAAAGAGGACCTGAGCTCCCGAGTTTGTATCTACAGAGCTCACGTAAAAGTCACATGGCCTGGACCTGTCGGGCACCAATCCTAAGAGTCCATTGGCTGAGCAGCTGCAAATTCTTAGGGAAATAAGGTGGAAGTGATTGAGGAAGACACCAACACTGACCTCTGACCTCCACACATATGCGCAGTGTATACACACACACACACATAAAGATGGTGTTCTTCATCTTTAAATTGTGTGGGGTGTGTGTGTGTGTTTATGCACACATCTGTATGTGTATGGCCAGAGGAAAGTTCTGTGACGATGGTTCTCTCCCTCCATTTTTACGTGGGTTCCAGGTATCAAATTTAGCTCACTAGGCTTGTAAGCAATTACATTTACCTCCTGAACCAGCTTGCTTTCTCACTTTTAAAATTATTATTGTTATTATTATTACTGTGTGCATGTGTGTGCATGCATGTGTTCATGCCTGCGTGTTTAATATATGTAAGATTTCTTAATCTTCTACATTCCTCACTTGCCAAACATTTGTCACCGTGGCTAAGAAAACAAACTCCCCCCTCCTGCTTGCTTTGAATCTGCTTCTTGGAGACAGGAATAGTTAAATGGGCAAAAGAGGGATACCCAGCCGGGCGGTGGTGGCGCACGCCTTTAATCCCAGCACTCGGGAGGCAGAGGCAGGCGGATCTCTGTGAGTTCGAGGCCAGCCTGGTCTACAAGAGCTAGTTCCAGGACAGGCTCTAAAAAAAAGCTGCAGAGAAACCCTGTCTCGAAAAACCAAAAAAAAAAAAAAAGAGGGATACCCAAACGGAAGATCAGGAGGGCCTGGGGATCCAAACCTGTCCCACAGCAAGTGCAGACCTTTCTTTCTGTAGCTGGTGAGAACAGTTTTTGCCATGGAAACCCAGAAGTCTGGGTCTACATGGATGCTCTATATTGGTGTCTCTATGTACTTGAATTTAATAAAGGTTCCGCTCCGTCTGTAGAACTTCCCTTCAGGAGGACCTTTGTTCCCTAGGCCCTTGGGAACTTACAGCTCTGCTCTCTGGGTGCAAAGGTCTGGAAAGTGAGAAGGAAGGAGCTGGGTTAAAGAAGCCCAATTTGCATGTGTGATCGCTGGGGAAGGTTGGAGAACCTGATTCCTTGCCATTGAAGGAGCAGCCAGGAAATGGAGTCTTCCTTTTTTTATTTACCCAACCAGCTATGGAGGAGCCTCTTAAATGGTCTAGAGCCTTCCACTGAGGTTGCATTTTTTTTTATTTGTGCTACTGATTATTATGACTCTAAAGGCCCCTCTGAAATGTTTCTGGAGGCAGTTTTGAGACTTACTGCCTGGCTAAGTATTATTAACCGAAAGATGTACTAAGGAAAACACTAAACATGCATAAGTGGGGTTAGACATGACATCATCAGCTTTCCCGTGTTCTGATTCTCTTGTTTGTTTGCAAGCAAACAATATTGTGTGATGGAGAACTGCTCACCTAACCTTCCCTTCATCTCACACACGCAAACACACATGCATACATGCATGCACGCACGAGCCCAAGCACACCCACCCTGCCGGCCAGTTGCTGTGTTCCTGGTGTCCCACCGTTGATGTGGGTGATGGTTGCCATTGGGAAGGGCAAAGCAGCGAAGGGCAAAGACAAAGGCTTCTGTCTCATTTGGGATTAAGAGCACTCAGTGCCAGAGCCCCTTAACTTTGGGATGAAAGTGTCGTTCCTTTGCAAAAGAAACCTTAAGTTCTCACATGCTTTGGTTGTAAAGATGGGCTAATGGGAAACAGCCATGCTCAAATCTCCTCAAATGAACAGTGATATAGCACACTAACACAGTCCGAACTGTCTGCTCTTAGTAGCCATAACACTCTGTGACCACTACCACAAGCTGAGAACTTACCTCTACTGTGCAAGGCTCTCAGTTCTGAGAATGTAGCTTTCTGTATTTCCAGCAATATACAATTATAGATACATGTTGAAACGGCATAACCCAAAATTTTTAAATCAAAAATCATTTTAAAACTCTATGAGAGCTGTGTGTGTGTGAGTGTGTGTGTGTGTGTGTGTGTTGCTGACACATGTGTGTGTGTGGATGCATGTCCATGTATCTACATGTGGAGGCCAGAGTAAGATGTCACGTGCCTTCTCTATCACTCTTGGCCTTATTCCCTTAGGACAAGGTCTGTCACTGTTGCTGGAGTTCTCCTTATTTGCCAGACTGACTGGAAGCTCTTAGGATCCATCTGCCTTCGCTTCCTAATGCTATTTTGCTTATATGGGAACTTGGGATATTTGAACTCACATCCTCCTGCATGTAAAGCAAGTGTTCCTACCTACTGAACCATCTCCCCAGCCCTTAAGACTTGGGATACTTTGAAGAAGTTTAAAAGTTTTATATTTTCCATTTCAAATTTCAGATTGATCAGGGATGACCAACCAATAAAGTCCATGCTAGTATTTCAAAATCTAAGAAAATTCAAATTCTGAACATTTTCTGATTCCAAGTATTTTCGAAATGGGTATTCAGCTTGTACTGATTGTATCTATTTTGCTACACATATTTCCTTGTCTAGGAATTCATATAGGTCTCCATAATATTAATAATTTCCATATAACTGGTCATCTCAGAGAGCATTTTTTTCATTTTCTTTATCACTGGGCAATTGCTTAACCACTTTTACTACTTCTGGTTCTTTTTCTTTTTAATATATTTTTATTAATTCTTTAAGAATTTTATATATGTTTTGATTATTTTTACCCTCACTCCTCCCCCTGATTTCCTACCCCCCAAAACACATATTTTATTTCCTTTTCTTCTTTTTAATAACTAATATAGTCCAATATATGCTGCCAATATACTCCTGGGGGTGCCATATAGTCAAGCATGGTCTTCACTGGGGCCTTCACCCTTAAGGAAATTTACTCTTTTACCTAGAAGCCATCACTTCTCCACACTGCTTCTAATTTTTAAAGGTGGAATACATTTAAAAATGAACTTCAAGCATGACTTTTTGTTACTAATCAAACAAGAAATACCCAAGGAAACCAATAGGACCAACAAGCTTTCCTAGTTAACACTGCCTACTTTAAAGAGCATTTCTAAGCACTTTATAAACTGTGTTTCTATATAAATATCTATGCATATGTACCCTTTTTCTAATTCATTACCATTTTTTCTCAAGACATTCTTTTGTAAAGGGTATTCCCGGCCTCACTGAGCTCAGTGATTTTTTTTTTAAGGTTAAAATCCACATTTCCCTACTTTAGTGATTCCCTTTGCCACCCCAGATGCCTGCTGCAGGGGGTGAGGTTTCACAGCTGTGCCTATGTGCTTTCTCTTGCAGACCAGCTTCCCAGCTCCTCTCAGAATGGAGCATGCAGACAAGTACAGTATCCTCTGGCAGATCTGTCCCCCATCCTCACGAGCGGAGATTCTGATATATCCAGCCCATTACTACAAAACACTGTCCACATTGACCTCAGTGCTTTAAATCCAGAGCTGGTCCAAGCAGTTCAGCATGTAGTGATTGGGCCCAGTAGCCTGATTGTGCATTTCAATGAAGTCATAGGAAGAGGTAAGTGTTTCCACTCAGCTCTCTGTTAAATACAATTTTCCAGTAAGTCTTTTATCTCCTGGTTTGCAGATTAGGAACTTAGGCCATGCCAAGGGCCCCTGACAGAGCACTGATAATGAGGTGTTCGAGTTTTGTCCTGCAGAAATGCAGACTTAAAAAGCACATCCTTGGAGACTTTCCTATGCACGGAAACTCCTGGGTAACATCCCCAACATGGGAGTAAATAACCCCATTTCTCCCTCATAGTGCTCACACTGACTACAGTTGCTTGGAAAGTGCCACTCACCTACTCATAAAAATCAGGCCAATTTCTTCAGTCCTTTACCCCCCTTCACCCCCATCTTTTCTGAGAGCAGTAGCAAAGTCTATGAAGTCCCAGTGTAGAGTAGCCTGGGCACTGCTGGACAGCATCGGACGGCAGGGAATTTACAGCCCTGCCCTGATCCGAGGCAACATATATTATCTCCACAGTGCCCTCCAATTTTCTTCACACACAGAATGACTGCTTGCAATAAGCTAGCAGAGCATCAATAACTGCAAGCATAAACGCTATTGGAGGAAATATTTGTCAAGAAATAGAAACCAACCAGAAGCGATGACGTAAAGTCTCCCCTAAAATCCCTTTACACTTCGTACTGAATGACTCCTGGTCCCTTTTCTTCTAAATGCTCTACAAGAAGCTATACAGGCGTCTGTCAGCATGCTGCCGGAGAAACTGACAGGGCTACTGGCCATGTGTGAACGCTGGCCCTCCGCGGCGTCCTCTCACACTCCGGAGCTGAGCTGTGAGCGAGTCGCTTCTCGCTGAAAAGTGGCCTTTGTGCACAAGCGTGCATCTGCGTTTTATTACTGGCCTGTAAATCCAGTCAGTGCGCCTGTGCTGGAGTCTACAGCTTCAGTAATTGTCTTCTCGCTCCATGCATTGTAAAATCGGAACATTCTTTATCATGGAAGGTGTTAACATGGCCATTATTTCTCCGAAGTCGTCGTCATTAAGAAGCTATCAATATTAACTACTGCTTATTTATTATATGTTTTTCGAGGGAAACTGTGATCACTCGTGAGCACGGGCTTACCGTATTCATCTTCGTGTCATGAGAGGGTAGCCCCATGCCTGATCCTCATATACTGAGCACTCAGGACAGCTTGCATGACTCCATGAATTAATTGAATGACTTACACAGCTATCAGGCATTTGACACCTCTGGGAAAAATTACTGCCGCTGTTGAAAGGCTACTATCGGGGAAGTGAGTGGGTCAAGTCGGAGGGAAGGGCATGCGGTGACTCAGAGGGGATCTACTTCATTTAGGCAACTGCCTCTTGATTCCTGCCAGCCCGACTTACATATTAACCAGTGACTAACAGGGGAAATCCTTGCTCTATAACACCTAATTTATAATCATTTGCTAGAATGTAAAGGCCTTATTTTATGTTTATTCAAGTGGATAAAATTATTTATATGTTTTCTTAAATAGTATTTGGTCCTTAAAAATAATAAACCTCTTTCGTGCAGAAGCTATTGTTGTGTTTGGTGATACCACAATGATTCAATGTTTTACCTTTAAATGATTACCCTTTAAAAAAACATATTGCCATATATTAAATCATCATATTGCTTATATCATGGAAATAAATGTATTGCCTCTATATTTATATCCAAACACATGTACTGCACAGAGTGATATTATTAATAAAAGTGTCATCAGAAATGTTACTCTTTTTGTCTTACAGAGGAAGGAGATTAAGGTCCTAATAAATAATTATTATATAAGCCAGTATCATATAACTCTAACCAAGTTCTCTCTTTTAATAGGGCATTTCGGCTGTGTGTATCATGGGACGCTGTTGGACAATGATGGCAAGAAAATTCACTGTGCTGTGAAGTCCTTGAATCGTAAGTAGCAGTTAGTAGTGACGGGCACATTTGTGGTTTGCAAATTGACAGCGTATAATCAAGTGTTGATTTACACTTTCCCCTGTGGAAAAAGAAAACATCTAGTGCTGAAATTGTGGAATTAATCCTGGAAATTTGTTTAGTCTAAACACTTGCTGAGATAGTCCCTCTGAAAATACCCCACGGACAACTATAAGTAAGAGAGGAGGAGCAGGGGGTCTCTCGGATGAACCAAGTATCACTTAGCCATGTTAGACTTATAGTATTTGTTTTGCCAATGACATTTGTGGAAACTATTGGAAGCACGTTGGCACATACCAAAGTAATGACTCATTTTGCCCAAAGACACTACCATAATTACTTTTTAGCCACAACTTCCATTAAAAAAAAAAAAGATGAAAAGCTGAAGTAATACAAACTGGAGAGCAATACACTGGCAGGAAACTGAAAAATCGTAAATATGGTAATTCCTCATTTATCCACTTGTTTAGGGAATGGGGTGTTCCACAGAAATAAATTTCCTAAGGAAATGCAACCTGCCCTCTGTTCATGATGCACTATTTCTTAAACATTTTGCCTGTTACTGAGAAAACTCTTAAGGTGAAGTGCACGCTTTCTTAAAAAACCAAGGCATGCTTTTAAACATCAGCTTAGTCTTTACTGATGCAGAGACGTAATTGCAGCCCAAACTTGCCAGGTTGTACACACTATGAGGGGACTCCAGGCTCCACCCTTGTCGACAGACCTCACATACTTGCCTTTCTCCTCTGTCATTTTCTGCTTTAGAATTGTAAGCAACCTGAAAACTGTTAGCCAACTGTATTAAATGTTTGTGTTAGAACCAATCATCTTGAAATGTATAAATGATAGGTTTCCCTGTGAGGTACGCTAATACCAGAATCACTTCTGCCCTTTTCAATATGAACCTAATCTCCAGGGTGAGCATCATTCTGTACGGTTCATTTTGTTGGCTATCTGATCCCAAGATAACTAAAGGGACAGTCCGCGTGGAATCTAGTACCAGACTGTGGTAGATGACATATACTGACCAATAAACTGACCTCAGAGGAAAGAAGTGCTGCCATTTTCACTGAGAGGAGTGCTAACCCCAGGAAATCTTTCTGTCATCGCCATGTGATGGCTGTTGTCAGTCCACATAGACCTCCATCATCTTCTCCGGGTCTCAAAATGCATTATGTTTCTAAAAGGCTGCCAGCGTTGTCATGAACACCGAAGAGATACTATTGAGATTTATGTTAATGCTGTTAACTCTTCATTTGTGAGCTCTCATTTCCTCAGTAGGTCTTTCTAGAACTGATTAGAAAGTACTGTGCTAAAAGCTGACTATTTAGAGGCTGGGGAGAGAACTCAGTGAGTAACAGCAACTGGGGAGAGAGCACAGTGAGTAACAGCCACTGCTTCTTAAGCTTAAGGGCCGCTGTTCAGATCACATAAGAAGTCGAGATTGGCCGTATATGCTTGTAACCCCAGTATGGCGGGGAGCAGAGACAGGAATGAATCACTGGGGCTTAATGGCCATCCAGATTCAGTGAGGGACCCTGAGAGACCCTGCAGTGCAGCAGGACAAAGGATGTCATTCTTGGGTCTAAACACACACACACACACACACACACACACACGAGAATACCCTGTATGCACACAAACACACACAGTTAGAAAATATATAGCTCAGTGGTGGGGTACCTACATATTCAGGGCTCAGTTCAATCCTCAGTACATAAAGGGGGGCAGCTATTTATATATGCCGTGTGGTGATTGATCCTCAGTAGATCAGTAATCATTGAACTATGGCCACGAAGCTGCTTTCATGGGTAAAGTTTACTGAGACCCAGGCGTTTGTTGTCTATAACTAGTTTCATGGTTCAACAGTAGAGTTAAGTGTTTGAAGCAGACACCACGTGGCCCATGAAGCCAAAGACTATGGAACCAGTGACAAAGCACTCGACAGGCTATGCCCCAGATGCTATCCAGATGGAGGCGTGGCATCTTTGTTTTGTGTCTGTATAAGACATTCTACGCTCCTACATGGGACCAGTTGTTTCCTGGACTCTGTTTTACAAAAGAGGCTGCCAGCGGTGCCTTGATGGCACTGTGCAGTGTGATGCTGTGGAGGCTCAGGAAACAATATCCTACGATATGGGGCTTTGGTTCGCTGAGTTCTTGAACTAAGGAGCATTTGACAGGCCTCTCCCTGACCGTCTCTGGCCTCTTGACCACAGGTCTCTTTTTTTTCTCAAAGCAGGCCTTAAAAATTAGAACTTCTCTCCACTAAGACAGCATAGAAACTAAAATCCCTCTTCTCAAAACCCAGGCATAATACCTTGAAATAGTATTTGGAGCCTCCCCTTCCTTCCTGTTTTTGAGCTGAGTGGTCGCAAATTTTTTCCTGACCTATACTACCTGATCACCACTCATAAGTCCTCATTCTAGCAGGGGTCCTTCTTACACCCAGAAAGAAGGGGCAAGTAACAAAGAGGGGATAGCGTTGCAGACAAGCTTGTCTGGTTTCCCTTATCATCCATTAGCTCATGGGCTTTTGGTTCAACCTTGTTTTTCACAACTCTCAATTTTTCATCAAATCCAAGAATAAAAGAAATAATTCCCATTGACACTCCGATCTCCATTTCTGAAGGCTCCGATGCCTATAAAGCTCATTTTAAAAGTGTTGTGAAGGGCTAGAGAAATGGCTTGGCAGTTAAGAGAACTTCCTGTTCTTCTAGATGACTCGGGCTTTGTTCCTTGCATTCACCAATTCACCATGGGTGACTCACAGTCCTCTTTAACTCTAACTCCCAGCGGATCCAATACCCGCTTCTGGCCTCTGAGGGTACTATTCTCTCTCTCTCTCTCTCTCTCTCTCTCTCTCTCTCTCTCTCTCTCTCTCTCTCTCTCACACACACACACACACACACACACATCATCATCATCATCATCATCATCATCATCACCATCACAATAATAATAATAAAATAAAATGTTTCAAAGTAGACATTATGTTGCTCTGTTGTTAATCAGTTCTTAGTTGTAAGATTCTCAGATGCAACCCTCATGATGGGTAAGGAAAGTAGAAAAGAAAAAGAAAAAAGCTTTCTGCCCAGGACCCCGTTCACTCAAACATGTTGTAGAAAGAGCACCCTAAGGTTGAAGCATCCGGACAAGGTGTCACCAACTTGTTCTCACATTTCCTTGTGCTTGCTATCTAAAGTTGAAAAGGGGTTTGTTGTCCTGTAGTGGAGCTAATGTCTCAACACTGCATTCTACAGGAATCACAGACATAGGCGAAGTCTCCCAGTTTCTGACTGAGGGAATCATCATGAAAGACTTCAGTCACCCCAATGTTCTCTCGCTCTTGGGGATCTGCCTCCGGAGTGAAGGGTCCCCACTGGTGGTTCTACCATATATGAAACACGGAGATCTTCGAAATTTCATTCGGAACGAGACTCACGTAAGTACTCTGCTGAGCTTATGAATTCACAAATCAGCTGTCAGCCAGCCACTCCTTAAACATGTTGTTTCAATTTTGGGAGGTGAGATAGGATTTGCTATACTTCAGGCTAACCTGGTACTTACTCTGTAGCCCAGGCTAGTCTCAAATTCTCTATAGTCCACCTCCCTCAGCCTCTTGAGTACCAACATCGCAGGTCACATGACACCACACTTGGCTTGCCTTCCTTTTTTAAGATTTTATTTTTATTTTATGAGTGTGTTTACCTATATTTATGTGCACAATATGTATCCCTGATACCTAGTGCCCTAAGAGGACATCATATCTCCTGGAACTATCATTACAGACAGTTATGAGCCACCATGTGCATGCTGAGAAACAAAGCCAGGTCCCCTGCAAGAGCAACAAATGCACTGAGCCCTCTTTCCAGCCCGTTTGTTTGTCTGCTTGTTTCTTTGTTTATTTGGTGTGTTTGGGTGTGTGTACATGCAGCTATGGAGACACATAAACAGGCCAAAGACTGGCATTGCGTGTCTCCCTCAATTCTTTCTCTACCTTAGGTTTTGAGTCAAGGGTCTCTCACCGAACCTAGAGTTCGCCATTTTATCTAAGTTAGCATGCCAGTGAGCCCCTAGGATCTGCCTGTCTCTGCTCCCTGCTCTGGATTACAGGTCCACCATGATACCTGGCTTTTGTATACCTGGGTTTCACATAGGTGCTGGGATCTGAACTCAGGTTCTCCTGCTTGTGAAGCAAGCACTTCACCCACTGAACCCCCATCTCAGCCCCAACACAAGCATTTGAGTCCCAGAAAAAGTTGCTTGCCAATCCGGCCTAGGCTACGTAGCTACATGCTGTCTTAGAAGGAGGAATAACTCATTAATAATCCTTATATGGATCCCATATTGAAATAATATTTTAGAAAATTTGGGTTAAAATATATTGTGGTTTGTTTCATCTATTTCTAAAGTATAGGTGTATCATACTTTATATTATACTGAATAGTGTTGTACTAGACAATAAACAAATAATCAGTGTAAACATGTTTGTTTACATATACCCTAGCTCACGGGGTAGGAGTTTTGTGTATTTTGCTCACTCCTGTGGCTCCAGGGCTCAGCACATAGGCTCTTAATAAATGTTAGTTGGATAAATGAGCTCAAAGTTGCAAAAGAGGACTGTGGCTGTGAATTTTCTTTATGACCCTTTAACTGGGCTGTAACGTTGAGCAAGCTTTGGGGTTCAGGGTGAGGAGCATGGACTGAGGAGCTCCTAGAACTGGGCTGACGTCATAGCCTCAGGCTTGGCCTTGCTGCCCAGGTCCCTGTGGGAGTCAACCAAGTGGCTTTGCTCTTCATCAAAAATAACTTTATAAACACTAAGCTAAATAAGCCCTGGGACTATAAAGAAATACTTTCTGTTCAGCCAAAAGAATAGAGCACCCCCGACTGCCAATTCTTTGCAGGCGGTGAAACTAACATTGCAGAGGTCTCACTCTAACTCTTGTCTCTCTGATGCGGCTGTCAGTTTAGATGAGCTACCATCAGCGCTGTTCTCCCAGGATTCAAATGTGGGATGCCCTACTGTCCGTTACAGAATAGGAGCTGGCCTCTTAAGACCCAGAGAGTGGTTACTGGCACCTCACACAGATGTCTTCAGGAGATGTCTAAGCCACAAGATGTGGCCCGCCCTCGGGCTGTGTGTATGACAGGGAGTGCAGCCTTCAGTCTGGGTTCTTGTTGGAATCTTATGCTCACATCGCCACGGTGGCTGCTGAAGCAGAGATAGCCTTTTGGAAACTGAGAAGCAAACTATCATTTCAACAGGAGCTGCCTCCTGATCAATTTGTCTCATCACACACGCTGAATAATAAAACCTACATTTTAATACATCTGCATTGTCCCACCCGGAAAGCAGAACCTGTAACACCTCCCAAACAGAAGTGTGTACGACATAACAAACTATCTTTATTTTAAAAAAAATCTAGCCTCACGCTTTGTATACAGTACTAGTTAACAAATAGTTATGGCTCTCCGTGGAGCATGAATTATTATTTGAGACAAGATAAGTCATATAAACATTACAGTATTCTAAGAACACTGTTAGGACATCGAGTGCTTAGTTTATGCTTTCCCAACTCTCTTTGATTGCAGAACCCAACTGTCAAAGATCTTATAGGATTTGGTCTCCAAGTAGCCAAAGGCATGAAATATCTTGCCAGCAAAAAGTTTGTCCACAGAGACTTAGCTGCGAGAAACTGCATGTAAGTATGAAAATATCACCATGCACAAAAGTACAAATGAAGTGCTTGCTTCTCACTACTCAATGCTAGTAAGGATGTTCCTTTTCTCTCTGAAGCAAAGTCTGAATATCCTTGACGATTTTGAGTAGACGTGGAAGCCCCTGCTGGGGATGTGGGAGGGGTTTTTAGTTTTATCAGACAAAGCATTTAAAAGGTTACTCCACGGGGGCTCTCCAACAGCTGCTCCTTACTTCAGCCTTCCTGGGCCCTTCCCACCAGCAGTCTCCAGTGTGTGGTTTCACACTGTATTAGCGATGGGGAGAGGGAATTTGATCTTCAGCCTTAGACAACGAAAAAGAAAAACTGGTAACAGGAATACCAAGGCAGGGCAGCTCCCAGCAGCAGACTTGCAGCCAGCCTGCAGACGCCTTACCAAAGATGGTATTTGGGAACGAATATACAAAGAACTTTTATTTGTGTCTGGCTGCCTGGCTGTGTAACAACAACAGTCAACAGTTTATAATTGGATCTCTGCTTTGCCTTGCAGAGCGCTGATTCATGTTTCTTGGTATGTGTGAATGAGAAAGCTATGCTATTAATTTTCTACCTAGCTTTTGGTCAGGGTAACGTCATAAAACTGCATTAAACAAGGGCTGCACAGCCTTAGATAGCAGAAGATGGTTTTTGTTTTTTTTTAACATGACAGCTTCCTTAGGCGCTTAGCCTTCTGTCTCATTGCTTCGCTGATGGCACACAGGAGTTTTATGTGCTCGCTAGCATGTTTGAGAACAGAAGAGGGCAAAGTCGCAGTACCATGGCCTGTTCATTCCAAGGAACGTATCGTCGGTAAGATGGCCAGGGAAGACTAATGATGCGAAGGACTGCATTGGGTAGCCTGATGCCCTAGTTATTTTGCAACCGTGGAAAGCTAGGGGGAAGGCAGCTTTCCCTTTTCTCCAGACCTGCATTAGGACAAAACGCCATGTCATCCATGATGTCGCTTTCTGGCCGGTGGAATTTGTAAGGTCAATGTCAATCAAGCATTTTTACCGAGGAGCTCCACCGTAATTTAGTGTTAGTCAGTAGGCCAGAGGAAATTGTGGATCTCTAATACCGAAGCCACCTTTCTTAAATCTAATGACATTCAGCACTGTTGTAAATTATCCTACTTCAGTCAGTGATTGATTTTCCTCCTGTAGGTTGGATGAAAAATTCACCGTCAAGGTTGCCGACTTCGGTCTTGCCAGAGACGTGTACGACAAAGAGTACTATAGTGTCCACAACAAGACGGGTGCCAAGCTACCAGTGAAGTGGATGGCCTTAGAGAGCCTGCAAACGCAGAAATTTACCACCAAATCAGATGTGGTAATGTATTCGCCATCCCTAAATTTCCCTTCCTTGACTTTCATTCCCATTGTTGTATGGTAACATGATTTTTTAAAAAAATTCTCCAGGCAGTGGTGGTACACACCTTTAATCCCACCACTCAGGAAGCAGAGGCAGGAAAATGTCTATGAATTCAAGGTCAGCCTGGTCTATAAAGTGAGTTCCAGGATAGCCAGAACTGTTACACAGAGAAACCCTGTCTCAGAAAATAAACAACAACAAAACAACAACAAAAAAATTCAACACCACTAATTGCAGGGTATCTTCATTTGTAAAACTGGAGTTGATTGTCCAGTAGCTACCAAACTGTATTCATAAATTATCTTGTTTATTCGAAAATATTTGTAGAGTGTAGCACCACACTGAGCTATGTGCATAGACCTAATAACCTCTCAGAGGTCCCATCTCCAAACATCATCACACACAGAGATCTAGGCTAGTAATATTTTCATGAGAGTCCAAAAGAAATTATTTGAAAGAATCTACACACGCAAGTGAGGAGGGAGGCAGAGAAGCTGAAGACCCCAAAGGAGAGACTAACACGGAAGCCAGGGGAAGAGAAAACATCAAAAGAGATGTGGGGTTGGGAAGCAAGTCCACTGCTTCTCTCTGGAGCAAAAGAGCCTTGGCTTTGGCCTCTTTGGACCTGGGTAGTTTGAAAGTCTAGGGCACGCACAGAGCATGAGTGCTGCCTGAAACCCAGAGTGTGCTTGCTGTTCTTCTCACATGCAGCAAGTCAGGACGAGTGTGATGTTTAGGTAGAAAAATATTTGATGTTTCACCCTTAAGGATACAACGATAAATCTCTGCTGCCAATACACAAGACATCCGGGAAATGTTCCCGCAGGATGTGACCTTCAAAAGAGAATGTTGGTAGCTGCTGACAGATGACAGGAGACAGGGACTGAGGGTACTCGTGAGAAATAGCTCACTGCATTGTCAGCTAGAGGAGGGGGTGAAAAGTAGTGGTCATCTAGTTTCTGATCTTATAAGGTAGAGGAAGCATTGACAGTAACGTGAGGTGACTAGCAGTTCATTATGGATAAGTATGTCCCAAGTCATGGCAGAGTAAAGAGAATTCTGGCAACACAAGATCTATAAAGGAGGAAAATGTAGTGGCACATGGTAGAGGTTAACGCCTGAGATTTTGACACTGAAAGTCTGTAAAGAAATGAATGCTAGAGAGGCTGAAACAAAGATGGATGCCTGAAGAGAGAGCTTACCCATCCTTAGAGAACATGTCCTTCATTCGGACTTGACTGCCAGTAAGCCTACACAAGAGAGAGCCAGTGTTAGCAAGTCAATAGCAAGGAGACAAGATGAAAGAACACAGTTTTAAAAATAGACACAATATCTGAATGGGCATTACACCAAACACATGTGTGACTAACTAGCTAATAAGCACGTGAAGAAAAAACATGCCCACACAGAGATTTATGTATGAATGGTTACAGTAGTATTATTCATAATAGCTCCAAATTAGAAACATCCCTAATATTTACCACCTGAAGGATGGGTAAGTGAAGTGTAATGGATTTTGTGCTGGGGAGATGCCCCAGACAGTAAAGCCCTTGCTGTGAGGGCTTGAGAACCTGCGTAGTTCCTAACACCCACATAAAAGCTGGGCAAGGCAGAACACACCTGCAGTTCCAGCCAGAGATGTGGAAGATCCCTGGGACTTGCCGTCAGTCTAGTCTACTCAGGTTAGTGTGTTCCAGGTTCAGTGAAAATCCCTGCCTCAAAAATCTGAAGGTGATGGGGCTTAGAGAGATGGCTTAGCCAGTTATCAGTACCCATGTAACAGCTAACAACCTTCTGTTGATCTAGTTTCAGGGGTCCACCACCCTCTTCTGGCCTCTGTGGGCACCAGGATTGCAGACATGATATGTATACATGCAGGCAAAATACCCATACATGTAAAATATAAATAAGATGTAGAACAGTGAAGGAAAATACCCAACATAGACCTTGGCCTCTGTGCTCCACACATATGCACATGGACTCACATATGTACACACATACCCGCATATGAACCCCCCATCACAAACACAGAGTGATACGCCTATATAATGCAACATCATTTGGCAGTATACAGGAATGACTGACAGGTTGCAGTGCGGATCAAACTCCCAAAATTATGTCAAGTGAAAGAACACAGTCGGGCGGTGGTGGCGCACGCCTTTAATCCCAGCACTCGGGAGGCAGAGGCAGGCAGATCTCTGAGTTCGAGGCCAGCCTGGTCTACAAGAGCTAGTTCCAGGACAGGCTCTAGAAACTACAGGGAAAACCCTGTCTAGAAAAAAAAAAACAAAAAAAAGAACACAGCCTTGAAAGACAAAATGGTCAATGATTTTATTTGTGGGACATTTCTAGAAAGCAGTAGCAATATAAATAGAGGAGATCATTGGTTGCCTGTGGCTGAAAATGGAGGTGGAGGCTGATTACAAATGAGCATGAGGGAACTTTCTGGGGTTCCAACTGAGCTAAAACTGAATGGCAATGGTATCGATAATCTAGCTGAATTTTCCCAGTATCATTGACTAAATCCTGATAATCAGGGAATTCTAAAATCTATAAAGTAGACGTCATCAAGAGAAGGCCTCTCCCAAAGGCCACAAAAAACTAAAACTTTTAAAAGATACTGCGGAGTATCAAGACAGTTTCTCCCCCTCTCCATAAAAGACACCATGATACTGTGACATGTAGGCCACAGTATTAACACGGTTTCTCCCCCATTACTGGAAGACACCACGATACTGTGACATGTAGGCCACATGCAATGCGGCTTTGACAAACAAATGCTGATTGCATAGAATAATTTGAGTAGGGTTTCACCTCAAAGGCAACATATACTTTTGAATGTTGACGTGGACATTTCCAAAAGCATGAAGTAAGTTAAACATATGTGGAGTCCGACAAGCAAAAGCTTGCCTGTGAATCGATAGGCTCTGTTTTTAGCCAATGCCCAGGTAGAATTTGGTCTCGTTGAATACTCTAATGTGCATTTGAGTGAGCTCAAAGTCAGTTCCCATGAGATTACTCAAGCCCAGCCTGCACCATCCAATGGCTCTCATTTTACACATCACTAAAGTCTGCCTTCTCACTTGATCAGGCCGCAGGCTTTTCTTGGCCCTCATTCTGATGGTCTCTCAGAAGATATTACCCAGGGTCACCCAGCCCTTTCTTGGAATACCCACTTCCTTTGGTTTCTAGACACTGCACCTCCTGGTTTTCTTCCTGCTTCTTGGTTGTAGCATCTTTATTTCTTACTGTCTTTATTCTTCATTGCCTGTCTTCCTTCACGCTTTTCCTGTATGTAGCTTTCCCTCAGGATAGTCTCAGGGATCAAATGCCCTCAGACTTGAGATTATTCTGTCAGCAGTCACCTTCGACCCTGCCTGGAGGTCATCAGCAGCATCAGGACTTTCTTATACTCTAAATTAAATTCTTTCCTCATCTAACAAATCCTCAACTCAGTTTCTATCAATGATACTACCATTTTGCAAGTACCTACCACACATTCTTTTCTGTGGCCCTTCTTAGGTCTTCAAGTTTTGACAAATGGAGACAACTGTGTCACCACTGCCACCACAATCTGGGTAGAGAACAGTCGGTCACCTACAAATGTTCTTGTGCCTTTTTATAGTCGGCCTCTCCCAGGACCTGGGAATCACTGACTTGTCTCTACAATATTTTTCCTGGAGTGGTATGTAAACAGTCATAAGCAGTAGCCTTCGGAGAATGCCAGCATCACTCAGAACAAGGCATTGAGAACATACATATTGCTCTATTGGTAGTTTTGATGGGTCAGATCAACATTCCGGTTTATTTTTTTCCCTGGGTTGAAAACACATGATATTTACCATTTTATCCACATTTAAGCATCTACTGCAGTAGTGTTAACTGTGACACCTTTGATATGACAGATCTTAAGGACTTTTTTCTCCCATCAAAACTGAAATGATGTCAATTGAACAAAAATGTTCCTTTTCATTTTCTTCCAGCTCCTGGTTACCCTTCTACTTTTGTCTTTAAAACAAAATACCTCATAGAATCAAAGTTATAAAACATTTGTCCTTGTGTTGACTGGCTCGTTTCACTTAATGTGATGTTCTCAAGGTTTAGCCATTCTGTAGCGTATGACAAAGACTTCCTTCTTTTCTCAAACTGAGTGAAATTCTATTGTGCATATAATAGAACCAGCTATTAGTAGACATTTGGGTTTCTTACCCCTCTTTACTGTTGTGAGTCACACTGCAATGCACTGCAATAAACCAATTGTTTTATCTTTTTAGTTGTGCTAGAAATATACCCAGAAGTGGGGATTTATGGACCATCTAGTAATTCTATTTTCTTTCTCTTTTTTCAGTACTTTCAGTACTATATTCTATAGAAAGTAGCTTGTCCTTCTGAGTAATGGATTATTGTATAGATATACCAAGTTTAATCTGTTCACTCACCATCTGAAGCATTATATGTTTAGGCAGTTACCGACACATAATTGTCAATGCGTTTTCTTAAAAGTTTTGTGTGAGTATATTTGTTTGTTTTAGATATTTAGGAGTAGTATACTCCTACATATTCAAATTTGTAAGAAAGTGTCAAATGTTTTAGAAAGCAGCTGCTTGATTTTATTTTCCCACTGGTGATCCCATTGGGTTCCAGCATTCAGCATCTTCACCTGCACTTGACATTGTCACATTTGGGGAGGTCTAGTAAAGTTGTGTTTCCTTTTTTTATCTGAATTTCTCTGATGAATACCAGCATGGAGCATATTTGTGTGCTTGGCATCATCCTTGTATCTCTTTGTGGTATGTCTAATCAAGCCTTACCCCCTTTTATTTTGAGTTGTTTGAGTCGTGTGTGTCTTCCGGGTACAGGTGTGTCATCAAAGAAGTGTTTTTATTGCAGTCTAGTACAGTGCTTTTATGTAAGCTCTGACCCTCTAACTCCTGTCCCTTGAATTCTCCAACTCCTTTCTGATGCTTAAGGTCTATTTTGCTCAAGAGTCTCTCTTCTCCATTCTACTCCCTCTCCATTTTGGATCCTGGGTCTGATGGAGTCTTACAACTCTGACTTCCTTGTCCTTACAGCAACGATAATGGCTATTGCCATTGTTGACCCATTCCAAGAATTAAATAAAGTAATAATTTGGAGAGGAGGTGATGCTAACACGTGCTATACAATATGACAGACACTCTTCCGCCATCGACTTGGAGTCAAGCTCCACAGGCTTCCACGACTCTTATTCTGAAGTATCCTCCCGCGTTCTTATTCAGAATCCTCCATTTGAGGATTTGTGAGCCAGCTTCCCAGCCCCACCCCA
Source organism: Arvicola amphibius (assembly GCF_903992535.2). Classification (NCBI taxonomy): domain Eukaryota; kingdom Metazoa; phylum Chordata; class Mammalia; order Rodentia; family Cricetidae; genus Arvicola; species Arvicola amphibius. Next base: position 165,507,402 of record NC_052048.2, read on the forward strand.
CCCTTGGACAGGATCTCATTCATGTATTCCAGGCTTGTCTCAAACTCGCAATAGAGCCGAAGATGACCTTGAGCTTCTGATTCTCTTGCTTCCACCTCCTGAGTGCTAGAATTACAGGCCTACTCCACCATGCCTGGTTTCATAATTGCTGGGAGTGGAAGCTGGGGCTTCATGCATGCTAGGAAAGGACTCTGCCAATTGAGCTACAGCACCAACGCCTAGATTCTCCGTTAGCCTTAAGCATTTTTGTGCTCACAGTCTCCAGGCACACAGATCAGTCTTGTCACCTCAGGTTCAGCTTAGCCCATTTTCATCATTGAAAACCTTCCTGTCCTGTTTTAACCTTCAGTCACATCCCCTACTCCACAGGACAAGAAATTTCCAGTATAGAAATTTAATAAAACCAATATCTGGAGCTTTTTTGTGGAGGGAGATAGGGGCTTGAAACAGGGTCTCTAGCACTTCAGATTGGCCTTGAACCCATGATTCTTCTGGCCCAGTTTCCCACATCCAGGATTGTAGGTGTCTGCCCCCACCCCCAGCTTCATGCGTATACTCCTGCTGCTGCACCACCCCATCCAGAAGTCTGATGTCATGAACCCCTCAGACGAATTTTTGCCAGTTCCATGGGACCCGTTTTCTTTCTCTCTTCCCATATCTATGTGGGTGCCCTTTGACTTTTCACCACAGTGGTCCCTCTTTTCTGTCATCAGTCTCTAGTACAGTCATGCTCTGATTGCGCAATACCGTGAGCACTGTTTGTCAGTCCGGGACCTATCGAGTAGCTTGGACAGTAACCTGCTTGTACAAGATCAAAGGTCAATAGATTCCTGTTCTGTGGACTTAAATTTTAACTCAAAGTCTAGAGCTTAAGCATTGACACCGTAACGTGCAAGAATAAGATTCGCATGAAAACTTTGATCTTGAGAGATTGAGTTGACAGTGACCTAGCTCCCTCCTGGGGGTGGGTTGTGTTCTCTACTTTGATCAAAGCATCCAATGATCTTAATGACTCTTGAATCACACAGGATGGCTCATATTTATAACCCAACTATCAGGAAGCAGAGGTGGGAAGACTACTGCCAATCAAAACTAGAATAGACTACAATGTGAGACAGTATCCCCATTTCTGCAAAAGAGGGACGGGGAGCTCTTAAGGACTGGCAAGGTGGTTTGGTAGATAGAGGTGCTTGCACACAGGCCTGATGACCTCAGTCTGCTCCCATCCTCATCTCACAAGGTGGTAGTTGAGGCCTGATTCCTGAGAGTTATTCTCTGAATGCCACACACTTGCTATGGCATGTGTGCACGTGCGCGCACACACACACACACACACACACACACACATACACACACACACACACACACACACACACACACTTTTAGTTTAAGAAAAAAGGAGTAACGACTAGAGAGATGGCTCAGTTATAAAGAACACCTACCACTCTTCCACAGGACCCAAGTTCAATTCCCAATATCCACACTGGGCAGCTCACAACTGCCTGAAATCCAGCTCCAGAGAATCCAACTCTGTCTTCTAACCTTCAAAGGAGCGTAAACATGCAAAGCATATACAAGAGTCATCAACACACACAAATAAAAATAAATATACCACTTGAAAACAAGATGGGTGGCTCTTGTACTTGGGGAAAAGTAAAGAGCCATTAATGTGACTGCATCAGCAACTCCAGCAACTGGAGAGCTGCCCTTGGAGGTGGACACTTTCCTTCTGTCTCTGAATTCAAAGCCATGCATTATTCTCTTTGCTAAGTATTCGGAGCTATATTCAGTTCTAAACTCCTTTTTTCTGGTATGATTCTCTTTCTCTTAACACACACACACACACACACACACACACACACACACACACACACCAGGCTCATGCCCTGCCCATTGACTCTTTCGTATGGGAGTGGCCTGAAAGCATTGCCTAGCAAGCACTGGTATTCCGAGTCCCCTTCACAGGGTGACTTGCACACACTGACTTTTCTCTTTGTCACATTCAGTACATGTCTAGGGGAGGGGGGTGATATGCATGACCTGTGCTGTTAGAAAATGCATGCTTGTGAAGTTCAATAGACACAGCAAGACCTGAGAGTTGACAACTCTTTAAATGTTTATGCTGGTGTGAATTCAGATATATTGGGGAAATTTCAGAATTCCCTTAACCCCACCTTGTATCTCTGGTCTCCCCATAAAACACTGATATAACTGCTTCACATTAGGCACTTTAGCATTTTCAGGTTTATTGAAATTAGTTTTCAGTAGAGAACTTTGTTGCCTAGCAATTTGATTAGTTATGCTTCTAATACAGATTTTTGCTTACACTAATTTAGACCTTTTCTTTTAACATTAACATTTAGATATGGTTACATTTTCCCTTTGGTGTGTGTGTGTGTGTGTGTGTGTGTTTGATGTGTGTGCCTATTTGAACATGCATTCTCACGTGTGTGTGTGTTTGTGTGTGTGTCTATGTAAGTGCATGTGCACAAGAGAGCTGCTTATGGAGGCCTGAGGTTGACCCTTGATGTTTTCTTCAGTCTTTCTCCCTTGGATTTACTGAAGCTGAGCCTCTTGCAGAGCCTGGAGCACTCTGTTTAGCTAGTCTAACTAGCTAGTTTGTCCCAGGGATCCCCTGTCTCCACCTCCCAGGCTCTGGGATTGCAGAAAGACTTCCATGCCTGCCCATCCTTTTGTGGTACTAAAGATAAGAACCCTGTCCTTAGATTCAGTTACATTTCCTGTCTCTTTAATTGTCTTTGAGTTTGATGTTTTGCCTGCGTGTGTTCCTGTATACCATATGCATGCCTGGTGTCCACAGAGGCCAGAAGAGGCTTGGATCACTAAAACTGAGGATGGCTCAGCAGCAGTTAGGAGCACTGACTCCTCTTGCAGAGGACTTAGGCTCTGTTCCAAACACCCACATCAGGCAGCTCACAACCACCTATAATAGTTCCAGGGGATCTGATACCCTCCGGTCTCTATGGGCATCTGCACCCATGTGGTACACATTAGCTCACACAGGCATGCAATCATACATAAACGAAATATTTATCCATTACTTTTAATTTCTGGGAGGTCACCTTTATTTATAAAAATCCAAAGTTCTGGGCTGGAGAGATGGCTCAGAGGTTAAGAGCATTGCCTGCTCTTCCAAAGGTCCTGAGTTCGATTCCCAGCAACCACATGGTGGCTCACAACCATCTCTAATGGGGTCTGGTGCCCTCTTCTGGCGTGCAGGCATACACACAGACAGAATATTGTATACATAATAAATAAATAAATAAATAAATAAATAAATAAATATTTTAAAAAAATCCAAAGTTCTGAGTAAACTATTGGAGGAGGAGGTAGGGAACATGTTGATACTTTAACCGTACAAGAAAGAACTCAAAAATATACTCCAGTACCCAAAGATTAAATCTTAATCATCGTGTAGACTTCACATATTTTTTTCTGGAGACTCTTCATTACTGTAATGTTTATCTCATCTCGTTATGGTTTAAACAGGCCATGAAATGTACTTACTAGTTGTCTTTAGGGAAGTTTTTGCCGTATATAGCAATGGTGTTAAATATGTCAAGCCAGGATTACTTACGGAGCCCTACTGATTTTCCCTCCATAGCTGTGTGGTTACACTCCTCTCACCTAGCTTCTTTCTGTCTTTTTTTTTTTTTTCTTTTTTTTCTTTTTTTTTTAGTGGTCCTTTGGTGTGCTTCTCTGGGAGCTCATGACGCGAGGAGCTCCTCCCTATCCGGATGTGAACACATTTGATATCACCATCTACTTGTTACAAGGCAGAAGACTCTTGCAACCGGAATACTGCCCAGATGCCTTGTAAGTAAGACTCTCGGTGGGGTCCTCCATTGTGTCTGAAATTCGTGACTTTTACGGATGCACTTGAAATTGTGTCTCTCACGGCCTGTCTTTCTGAAACAGGTATGAAGTGATGCTAAAATGCTGGCACCCCAAAGCCGAAATGCGCCCGTCTTTTTCTGAACTGGTCTCCAGGATATCCTCAATCTTCTCCACGTTCATCGGGGAGCACTACGTCCATGTGAACACTACCTATGTGAATGTAAAATGTGTTGCTCCATATCCATCTCTGTTGTCGTCCCAAGACAACGTTGATGGTGAGGTGGACACATGATGGACAGGAGGCCACCAACCCCCTTCCCACAAACAGTGCTCAAGACCTTCCCCACCAGTTCTCACTGCCTGGCCTTTGAAAGGCCACCCAATGGTTTTGTTGTTACTGTTTTGTTTCTGTTTTGCTTTTGCCAAAACTGCACCACTATGAGATACAGATTTACTATTGAAGTTCCTGGATTCTGAAAAAAAAATCTCATCTGACAATGCATCAGAAAAGGAAGCATGGTCCCCACAGGCTGAGGACCAAAGGCTACTAAGGCTACGACAACACTCCTATCTCTTTGGAGTTCAAAACCTCAGTTCTGGGTTGAAGTTTTTTAAAGTCTTATTTTTGGTAAGGAAGTGATACAGTGGACTTTGAAGACTTCTCATAGAAACCTCAGAAGAGGGAGCCTCGTGCATGACAGATGTGGTGGCCCCAGCAGGCTGCTTGTTGGGACCTCAGTGTTTTTAAACGTATTTTGTTGTGTTGTGGTCGTGGAGATTTTCCATTTTCGATGTTGTCCACCCATCAAATGAACATTCCCTTTTAAACTTTCATATGCACATTCCTTTGGTTGCAGGAACATCCACAAACGATGTACTTATTGTCAAGATAGCATGACATGAGGTGTGTTCATAAAGTATCAGGGATTTTGTGTATTGTACATAGATGGCTATAGGAAGATTTTTTCACAAACAAAACTTTGTTACAGTAAAATATTGTCATTTAAATCTCATATGCTTAGCCAGGAGCAGTGGCTCACACCTGTAATCCCAGCATTGGGGAAACTGAGGCAGACAGCGTACCACAAGTTCGAAACCAGCCTTGGCCACATAAGGATTGACAGGCCAGTGTGAGTGAGAGTTGTAAGACCCTGTCTCAGCAAACAAAAATTCAACTGTTTGAGAGAGATTTTGTTGTGATCTAATGAGTGTGGACACATAGTTGTTTTTTTTTTTAATTTGTTTTTTAAATGACAACTCTGAAAATGAATAACTTGTGGTGATAAACCTGTGGAAAGGCCACTCAGTGTGTTTTTAAAGGACAAGAAAACTGAAAGTTTCACTATTTCCTGTCATGGCTTGTGTGGAGAGCAAAGAAAGGATCTATGGGCTGGAAATATTTACTCTTTCTCAGGTGGAGACTTCTCATCTAAACCAATTGGCGGCAACACTCTTGGGGAGTCTCATTTTTGCATTAGGACACATTGTAGGTTAAGCAAAAGCATATTTTCAAAACAGACAAAAAGCCACTTGAAAACCTTGAATGACTAGCTCCTCTGGACAAGACTTTTGACACGTTTTGCTCTGTGGAATTTTGTGCTTTACTACTGTATAGTGCATGTGGCTTAGGTTACTCTAGCTGGTTTTGTCCGTGTAAACATTGAAAGTATTATATTTTTATAGAAATGTTTATTTTTAATGATGTAAGAAAATTGTCATTAGGCCACAAAAATACTGCACTGTGAACGTTTAGGAAGAGGTATGTGAGAGTTGGATTGCCAGCGGCATGATTTTTTCCTACAGGGCTGTAAATTGTGATAAGGAAGTGCTCTGATTGCCAGCACACCCCGCCCTCATTACATCATCAGGACTTGAAGCCAAGGGTTAATAGAGCAAACTGTGACATGGGTGTGCTCTGCTGAAACCCAATAGTTGGACTTGGCTGTTGTTGCAGGAAAAATGATGGCCATCAAAAGGTCTTTGATGGTGGTGGAACATACCAGAATACATAAGGAGCTGTAGCGCATATTTATTTCAATGCCGATATTACTGCTTTGTGAGTATGAAGAGTAGTACTAATTTACAGAGCGTTGTCAGGTGGATGGCAGAAAACGACCATCTGCTCTGTAAAAAGAAGGAACTATCTCTATGAGGGCAGGAAAAGAACAGAAAGAGCTGCGGAAGCCACCCATATCTGTACATACCTGCGCAAGAAGCGGCAACGTGAAAGTCACCTTTTCTATTTATGAACTTCTCTAGGGTAATGTGTCTGGACCGACTGCGCGAGTCAATCATTCTTCTAAGAATTAGATACTTGTCACTGCCTATACCTGCAGTTGAGCTGAATGGTACTTTGTATGTGAATAATTGTTCTGAGAAATCATACAGTTAAAATAAAGTGACGTAACATCTTGTCTACTGTGAGTCGGCTATAGCTAGTCATGCTTGATTACCTATCTCATTTACATAATGACAGAGGAAGCCTGAGATTGATTTCACCTGGCTCCATGGCACGCCTCCATAGACCAGATGCCGATTCTTTAATGCATGGGCAATAGCTACATAGATTTGCATGCTTGACTCTCTAGAGACCTCTCTTGCTAGGGGTGGTTTGTCCTCAGTTTTTAATTCCCTGCATTGTTCTGGCAACCTTTCCCCTGCTAGAGTACTTGGCTGTTTTAACTTGGGGCTCTTCTCCAGCAAGATGAGTATCCATGGGCCAGAAGCTATGACAAAGGAGCTGCAATGTACAGTTGATAGAAAGATGGACACCCAAGTGGCAGCTGGGAAGAGATGCCTTTTGCCCCCTCAAAACCCCCCTTTTGATAGACACATGTGTCCACCCTTTGGGAAATTTACTTACCAGAGAAACTGCATTCAGGTTATCACTATATTCTTGTAATGATATTTACAAAGATGAGATTTAAGCCATCTATAAATTTTGTAACCCTTCAGGGATATTTGATTCTTAAAAAAATAAGTCCGTACAGATGTTGACAAAATAAGATTGGAGCGCATTTTTTCTTGCCTGTTCACAGGCAACCTTCCAGCCAAGAGATGCAATCTCACACAAAGCTCTTTTATTCCGTCTTTTGAAGACATAATCCTGTCATCTTTATACCCTTAGTATTTGGCACTTACAATTACTGAACTGACACACTAACTCCATTTCCTGTCACCCACTCTAAACCACCCAGAAACAGTTCTTACCTATGTATCTCCTATGAGATTTGGTGTACGCTGACACAGACAGGTGGTAGGGACCTTGTGAGTGGCGATCACCTTAGTTAGGGTTTTCTATTCCTGTGATAAAACACCGTGACCAAAACCAACTTGAGGAGGAAAGGGTTTGTTTTAGTTTATGGTTACACATTGCAATCCATCATTAAAGGGAAGTCAGGGCAGGAACTCAACCAGTTCAGGGACCTGGAGGCAGGATCTGAAACAGAAGCCAGGGGGAGTCCTGCCGACTGGATCTCTCTTCATGGTTTTCTCTGCTTGCTTTCAGATAGCTTCCAGAGCACCAGCCCAGGGTGGTACTGCCCACAGTGAGCTGGGCCCTCCTAAAGCAACCATCATCAAGAAATGCACCGCCACTTCAGTCTTGCCCACAGAAAGTCTGGAGGGGACATTTTCCCACTAGAGGCCCCTCCTTCTAAACTGGCACTAGCTTGTGCCAGGCTGACATAGAATGCACCAGCATAGAAAATAATATGGACTGGGGGTTGGCTTAGTGATCGAAGTGCTTGTCACACAAGCATGAAGACTAGAGTTCAGATCCCTAGAACCCAGAGGAATGTCAGGTAAATATGGCAGCCAGTCTCTAATTCCGGCTTCTGAAGGCAGAGATGGGGATCCCCAGCACAAGTGTTTTTAGTAAGAGCTGGGTAGTCCCAAACTACTGGGGATAATGCCATCCCTGGGCCCACGTACTCAATGGCATAAGAAAACAAGCCATAAGTCAAGCCAAGCAACAGTACTCACTCTTCCATGGCTTCTGCTTCAGTTCTGCCTCCAGGTTCCAATCCTGCTTGAGATCCTGTCCTGACTTCCTCTGATGGTGGACTGTAATGTGGAACTGTGTACTTTTGGCACTTTTGGGCATGATGTTTTATCACAGCAATAGAAAGCCCAAGAGAGTAATGAAGGGTGATTCTCAACAACAACCACAGTACTCCACATGCAGACACGCACATACCAAAGTAGACACACAGACATGCACACCACACACACACATGCATGCACACACACACACACACACACACACACGAAGATAGAAAAATAAAAATAATATTGATTTTGCATTGCTTCTGCATGTTCTGAATATTTAATTGTGGAAATTTATCTTTATCTTATGAGCAAACATCAATTATATTTTTACTCTTTGACCAACTGGGCAGATTTCATCCTTGGAAGAAAAGGAAGTGATACATATCCTGTAAAAAATATATCAAATGTTCAGGTGGTGATACCTTCCCAGTTTATTTTTAAAAATAAGAATACTATGATAACAAAGAAAGTATCATTGTTTTCAACAAATACTTACCAAGCAACTTGTATGTCAGATATTGTTAGGTGATGGGGTTGTAAAATTGTCCTTCTTGTTCCAACGAACTCAATGGATAAGACAGGCAAAAGTACACAGTTGGTGAATATTACACCTTGGCTTTTTATAGATCTGCAAAATGTCTTCAAGAAACATCACAATTAAACACATAAAAATGGTAGGCTCTTGTGCAGAGGGACAAACCTCTCACTCAACCTACAGCCATGTATTTAACCTCCCTACACCTGACTTTTCAATAGACAGGTCTTGCTTAACTCACAACTTTGTTTCAGGACACAAAATGAGTGTGCAAAGCATGTGATGTCACTGCCACTGAGTAATTGCAATATTATTATGAGCTTTAGTGCGGGACAATAAAAGCCCGCGTAAGGGCAGCCTGTGGTTGGTATGAAGGGACCTTAGAGGTCTTTAAAGGCAAACCTTCACTCACACTGTGCTTCTACCCATCCTTGAGCATAAATAGATGGGAAAGTGAGGGTGCAAATGGGAAACATGACCAGACAGTGACCGTGTGGTGGCACTGTCCTTCCAGTGCTGGACCCCTGAAGGACATCAACACCCCCTAACACTCCGACAGTGGCTGATCCCCCTTTTTCTTGGTTAGACCTACAATCAACAAGAAATATGGAAAATAACAATCCATGTAAAATTCTAGGAACGTCGCACGAGGTGCAGTGATGGAGTCCCAGCGTTGGTACCTAGAGATCATTCATGCTTTCATTTTGCTCAAGTGGGTTGTTGCTGACCGCTCCAGTTCCATTCAGGCAAAGTAGCTTGTATCCTGGGTTGTTTAAGGGGGTGGTATGTGTTGGGAAGCTAAAGAATACTTCATGTACATTCTTCTCCATGCAGATGACTGGACACAGGGCTACTCAGACACGACTCAGTCTGGCACCTCAGATAATGTCATAACACAGAAAGGAGTGCAGACATTGTACCTCAAAGGGAACAACACCTACCACTGCCTTCCCTCTTCGGATCTGACCTTTTTCTTCGAGACTATCTTAATTTGCTATCTATCACAGAAATGGAAGAAAACTTCCGTCATAAGCCAGTGAAATATTTCAGTTGGTGAATTGAAGGTAATAAAACAGCGGCTGCCCAAACTGTCCTTTGTAGTAAATCAGAGCAAAGGTCTAGATTACATCAGTCCGAGGGTATTGATCACCATGCTGAAAGGTTTATAACTACTATTGACTTACCATGTGACCCTGGAGTGGGAATCTAGGCAAATTGAAAAAGCATACCTATGGTAATGAAAAGTCCATCATTAACAGGGTTTGCCGTCCTGTCATCCGGCTATGACAGTGTTGGCATCAAGGCAAATACTGAACAAATACTCGAGACGGAAGGAATGTCTGTCCTCTCCTGTTCCTTCACTGATGCTTCTGAGTTATTCTGATGCATGTGTCCTTATTATTAGAAAATATGGATTAAAAAGGCTCATATAGATTACTTTTTTCATTTTTACTTATTTATAATAACGTGTTTATTTTATCTTTTGATTGCCATACTAGGTAACAGGTTTTCTGATAACATTTTTCTACATGCCTGGGTTGGGTTCTCCCCTACACTCACTCCTTGCCCGCTCCTTGTCCCACTCCTCACGTACACCCTTCCTCCACAGTATTGCCCCTTCCTCATATGAATTACTTATTCAATCATATAATTAATATCTAAATAACTCTAAACCCTTTATTATTGCTATGGTTTAAAAAAAGATTGGGGGTTCTGGAGACATATCAGGAATTAAGCGCTTGCTGCATATCAAGAGGACCTGAGTTCAAAACCCCAGCACCCATGTTACCAAACTTAAAAGAAAAAAAGCTTTGGACTCCCTGATAGTTTACCTAATCCCAAATGATCAGCCCTAAACACTTGTACATACATGCAACAGAAAGTGAACTCAGTAGTTTTGGGGTTTTTTTTTTTTGTGTGTGTGTATGGTGTGTATAAAACAATGATTGTAGAAGAGGTCAAGAATTTAAAAGGAGTGGTCGATGGAGTGGCATAATTATATACAATATAATTCTGGGACTCTCTGGTCAACCCGTCCAGTGGACAGGTGAGCTATCTGGGCTCAGCAGTTGACTGTCTCAAAGAGACACAGCAGAGAGGGGTAAAGAGAAGTACCCAATGCCAACCTCTAGTCTCCACAGCAGCACATGTGGGTGCACATGCAATCACATGCACACATCTGTGTGTGTGCAAGAGAGAGAGAGAGAGAGAGAGAGAGAGAGAGAGAGAGAATATCACTGAAATGACCAACTTAGAATAAGTTTCAAATAAATTTCATGTAGCATTGAAGAAGAAATTCTTAGATGAAAATGGTCATGTTTCTTATGAATAAACAGAATTTTCAATCTTAAATAAATAACAACCCCACGTTATTTTGGAGCACTGGCCTGAGCCTGCAATGACAATTCCCATCTCTTTTGTGGGGAGAAGTCCTTTGTCTTTACGCATTTACTTTTTTGCTGCCACACAAGTACATTCTTCTCACTACACAGAGTTCCAGACTGGCAGAAACATCCAGTAATCCTTAGACCACTTGGCTGGAACTACAAAAATGCATAAAATCTTACCAGGCCAAAAGAGATCAACTCTAAAAATCTTTGGCATCCAAATATGTCAGAACTGTTTTTATCCCATAAACCATTTGTGTTCCTCACTTATGGTTTATGGAACCATAATATCCTATTTTTAAATTCCATATTTCATCTGCCTTTGTGGTTCCTCTTAATTTTCTCAGTGGTTTTATGCCTTTCGGCTGTCCGTCTCTTGTTTTATTTTTTGTTTTGCATATTCTATTCTATTTTATTATTTTTTCAGTGTTCAGAATCAAATCCAGGGCTTGGCACTTGGTAGGTAAGAGTCCCAATACTGTGTCCCACCCCTGGCTCTGGCCCTGATGCTGAGTGCTGGGAACTGGTCATGTGCTCTCTGCCAGACTGAGCCCTTACTCTGACATCTGCTCCTTCCATTAGAGACAAGCCAGCAGGGCCTTTCCTTCTTCACAGCCGTGACTAAAAAATCGCCATGTTCCTCAGTGGTAAAAGAAGAAATACCCAGTGCAGGGTCTTTGTAAAACCCGCCCCAAGAAACCCAACTTCAGTCACATGATCCTTAGAGATAATTTCAGAAGCCCCAATAAAGAAATACTACCCAAATATCCCAGTGCCAGCCTTCTGCAGAGCTGTTTCTAATTTGTTATGCTGCAAGTATTAGAACATTTGCCTTAGCGTCTGGGGTAGCCACGGGGGCTCTGGGAGCACCTGGTGACGAAGCATCAAATGACTGCCCCCAAACAATTCAGAAAGAAAACATCCCCTGTTAAAACTAACTACACAGATAGTTTTTCATAAAATGAACTTAGTATAGAAATCAAATAAAAAAACAAAATAAATAGTAATAACAATAATGATGTCATCCCGGGACGTGTCACGGGGATTAATGGCTGTCTGGAAGCTAATGGGCTAAGGTAATACTCTCAGGGATTAGACTCACTTAATGAAATGCTGTTGGCTTAGTAAATGAATTTTTAAAAATGACGGAAGTGAAAAATCAGGGCTGACTGACTCACAGGAGGAATAAGTGAAAGCAGGACATGTCACATACTGTGTTTACTGGGTTATTATATTTATTATTTATTATTAATTGTTATAATTATTATTATTAATCTGTGATTCAGAAAATAGATGTGCTTTACAGTTGTTGCCTTTCACACATCTGTCCCATAATTTTACTCTGGGGATATGTATATTTATAAAATATGTAATTGACAGATAATGAAACTGTTAATAAGCATATCGAATTTCTACAATTGAATGATTTTGTCCTAAATGCTCTGACCTGAAGATGATGTGGATACTCTATATGAGTTTTACAACATTGTCTCCTAGTTATACCAGGTTTAGAAGGCTGGGGTTATTACAACCGTTGACCTCTCCAATCTGCCCACTCTATATTGCTTTCTCCTTTTAACTTAAAAGACAGCTGCCAAAATCAAATATCTGACTATATCACCTACATGATTCAAAACCTATTTTTAAATTTTCCTGCATCATTCCTTTATACTGTTTGGGTTTGTTTATTTTATTATAAATTAGATCCTCATGGAAAAACATTTAACTGGACCAAATGCTGTAAAGCAGACAGAAATGTCCTTCTGACCACTGTCTCTACCCATCCAGCCTGGCTCTCCGGAATGACTCCTGCTGAAAGTCTTCGTATGTTAGCCCAGGAACGCTCCACCTTGGGAAGGGGTCCAGACTAAGCCAGATGTGTCAGTCAGTTTTTCAAGAGCTTCCATCGTTTTTATTAAACTGTTTGTGACTCGGCTGGAGATCCGCAGGACAGAGGTTGTCTCTAAACCTCAGTGACTATGAACTCTGACCAAAAGTACCCACTCAGGATCAGAACTGCATCCACAGAGCTAGGATAAGAAACTAACTGTCCTTTCTATCTACAGCAGTGGTTTCCCAGTCGTCCTGGTACTGCAACCCTTTAATACAGCTCCTCATGTTGTGGTGATTTCCAGCCATAAAATGATTTTGTTGCTACTCCATAACTGCAATTTTGCTACTGTTATGAATCACGATGTAAATATTTAACATGCAAAACTTCTGTTATGCCACCCTGATGGTAGCTGGGACCCTCTGGTTGAGAACCGCAGCTCTAGTGGCTTACAGTTCAGGGCTCCTTCAGACCAGGGCTCTATAGAGGAGAGACTGAAATTATTTCCTCCTCCAAAGCAGATTTGCTTATTTCTATTTTCAAAAACAGTACAAGGTCATTTCTGAAAGTTAACAATCTGCTACCCTTTCTTAAACTCTTGCTCCCTTTTGAGACAGAAGTTTCAAACTGCCCAGAAGTTTCAAAAAATTTTAAACTGAGATCGTAAGTATAATTCTCTTCCTCCTTACAAAACGCATTCTGTGAGGCATTGTTGAGGGCACGCAGCTCAAGGGTAACTTTTTACTGACTGGACTAAGCGTGTGCAAGCAGACACGGCAGGGGATGGGCTGTTGACTCCAACTGCCCCTGTGGCACAAGCATACATAACCTAATTTTATCTGTTACATAAGGCGACACATGTAGAAACTTGAAACCCCTGCCATCATGTTACTGGTTTAATCCTGTCATAGGTCAGAGCCAGCAACCTAAGAGGGCCACCACTCACTCTCTTTCTGGTTAGAATGACTGGGGCACACGTTTGATTGTGCATATTTTGGAATCCCATGTGCTAGGTTTGAACCAATTCACCCGCTAAGGAGTGGAGTGATTTTTCAGACGAATGACTGAATCTGCCTCAATCTTAGTTTCCATTCTAAAGACCTTGATTTTCAATTTTTTCTTTTTATTATCTGTAATCTTTTCTCTACTTCAAGAAGATTCAGTGGAGAAGGCCCTACCATAATTACCTCCAAATAAACAGAACAAGAGAGAGAAACACAGGGTGAATGCAATCAAGATACATTATGTGCATGCCAGGTAATCGCTTTAGGTTGTATTTTCCTTGTCTATAATTATATGCAATAGATTTGATTGCAAATATTAAATATTCAGTGGGCTATTCTTATTGCTCATTGGTTGATTGATTGATTGATGACTTGGTCTTTCTCTGATATCCAGGCCAGCTTCAGCATCTCAGGCTCCAGGATCATGATGCCTCAGGTAATCCTTCTGATTGTCTGGGGCTATCAGTGGGCTTCACCCTGCCCAGGTATCATGATTATGCCCTTCTCAATAAAATCTTTCCTTCAGAAGTCTCCATACAACACACTGATTCCCAAAACTCCCTCAATGAGCCCCATGGTCTCACTCAATTCCGTGTGATCGCTGGGCTCATTCGCAAGATGCGGTACTCAAAAGAGCTAAGAACTAGAGGTGGCATGCAAATGGCAACAGCTCTCATCGGGAGGGTCTGGTCCTTTGTGGCTAGCTAACCCTTAAATTGCTCCATGACTTTTCTGAGTCCAAAGTTTGGAGTCAAATAACAGCTCTTTCTCAAAGCCAAACACAAATGCTGATAGGGATTGGTGTCATGGGCTCACGAGAGGCGTGATCGACTTCTTCTCACTGGGGCAATGTTCTTCCAGCACAATACATCATTCTTTGTTTAAATCAAAACTCCAATTCATTTCATTTTCCAAAAGCAGCTCTGCCAGGTTTCCTTGATTTAATTGCATCTTTTTTTTCTGATGACAATGGAAAGCAGAAGAAAATATTCTTGCTAAGGAAATGAAATATTACCAAGAACAACAAGCCTTCTCACACTATAGGAGGTGATTTTATAAGTTACCAAAAGAAAATAAAAAGTCTTTATCCTTTCAATGAGCGGTGTTATTAGGGCACATCTGCATGGCCCAAAGTAAATGTTGGAAAGAAAGTTAACTAATTCATAAGGGTGCAGATAACATTATTTTTAAAAGGAAATGGTTCTTCACACATAGAAACAATACAAAAGGATAGCCAAACAAAGTGAGAATTTGGACAATTATTAAAACAATTTTAGAAAAAACGTGAGGCTCGGGTAAATATTGTTTACAGGGAATACAAATGAAATCGTTTCTGATTTTTTTTTAATTTTGTCTAGCTGAAATTGCTCTCGCGTTTACAGCAGAAAACTGGTTGGTCAGTAAGGACTAAGAGTGAAATTTTGCAGAAGGGGTTGAAGCTAGATAGGCCCTGATTCCTGGCCCAGCTGTGCCGCCCTCTCCCAATTAGCCTCTGGATAAATTTGGTTTTTAGTTTTCAATTTATTTTTTATAATAATTTTATTATTCAATTTAAAAATATTGTTGAGGGTGTGCCGCGTAATGAGCCCTGTTCTGAGGAAGGGAAGTTCAACAGTTGACACTAGCTAACTCTGCTGAACCCAGGAGGCATGTGTCCCATAGCGCTTAGAGCCATCTGCCCATAGAGAGGTATCTGCTTTGGGTGATAGGGAGCTTCAGGCCAGGATGAGAGCAGCTAGAGAGGGAAACTGGGAGCCAAGGACACAGCCTCGGGGCACCATTCAGAGGTTCCAGGACTGAGACTGAGAAAGAGTTACTTATTTCGGCCTAAAAATGCAGGGTTGTTATCTGAAAAAGATTAAATAAAACCATGCGTGCTTAAACCTAGTTTGTCCCTATTTTAAACCTCTTAACCCACTCTCCCTGTGTTAGTAGAGTAAATTGCTGGTTCTAAAAGCAGAATGTAGTCACTACTGACTCTAAGGAATTGGAAAGGAAAAGCACACCTCTTCCAGATCAATTTATCTACTGAATGCAATGGGCAAACAAACAGTGCCCACTATCGAGTCACCCCGCATCACAACAGTAGATGACAGGGTCCCTCTGATGTACTTCATTTCATTCTAATTACTCTGCAGTTTGCACCACTACTGGTGCAAACTATGTCTGAGATGGTCTCTGATTTCAAAGTAGAAAAGTATCCCTTCTGCGTTTGCCTCTTCCCACGAGGCATCCTCACTCCGGCCAATGCTCAGATGATAAGCTTATGTAACCTCCCTCCAAGTTGAGAAGGTTTCTCAAAGACAATCAAAAGGGACTGTTCCAAACGTACACTCAGAAAACCCAAACCAGCATGTTTACCCATGATGAGAGTCTTCCGAATAAAGCAGGTGGCGATGCGCAGCTAGGGTCCGGAGGGTGTAAGATGTCATCAGTTTTGCAGACACCAGCTCTCTGCCCTGCCACCCCTGTGTGTGGTGTCACCATCCACTTTGTGCTGCTAGAACAGAATGGTAAAGACTGGGTGATTTATAACAAACAAAAATTTATTAGTTAATGGTCCTGGAGAAGTGTGAGATAAGAGGACCAGAATCTGCCAAGGTCCTTCATGATGCAGCATCCCACGGTGGAGGGGCTAAGAAAGGGCAAGACGAAGAAAAGGGGGCCAAGCACGTTCGTCTATAATGAACTCACTCCCTCTGCAGTGCATGACAATCCATCTGTGAGGGCACAGCCCTCCTTTCGAACCATCTTTCATTATGCTCCACCTGCCAACCCTGCTGCATTGGGGGTTTTCTTTCCAACACAGGCAAACCCCTACATGTGTTTTCTGTCCTCAAGGTCATCTCACGGTCCAGATGGCTTCCTGAGCTGCTGGAAGGAGGAGGAAGGTCTGGATCAGCATGTTTTGAGAATCTTCCTAAAGAGCCTCAAAACCCTCCCCCTAACGTGCCTGGCCAGAATACAGTCTTGGATCTACCCCTCCTGCTAGGAAGAAGTCAGAAAAGCAGTCCTTCCTTCTTTCCAAATCTACTGTATTAGGGAAGGAGCGAATGTGGAAAGGCAAGTGATGTCTTTCACAGTGTGGAAACCAGACTAGTACCAACAGTGGCTTTGGTGGAATAGAAGATAGAAGAATCTTCCCCCTTTAATGATTGTTCCAAAAGGAAAACATCCCTGATCCTTGATACAATTGTCCATACTGGTCCCTTCATATAGATCTGTACTATACATGGTTGGTAAATTGAGCATTTGCAGAACCATTTGTGTTGTACCAGGCTTTTGGTTATGCAATGCAGAGACTCCAAAGATCGACAGATCCTTATATCACTTATACATTAATAAAAAACAAAAAGCTAAGGCTAGATACGTAGCTGTGGACTGATTGCCCAAAATACACTGAACCCCAAGTTTTGCTCTTCTACATAAAGCTGAATGCAAAGGTACACGTACCTGTATCCCTAATACTTAGCCAGTGGAAGCAGAGGTGACCAGAGTTCAAAGTCATCCTTGGCGACTTAGCCAGGTAAAGGACCTCCTGGGCTACATCAGACTTTCCCCAGAGAGAGAGAGAGGAGTGGGGAGGAGGAAGAGAGACAAGGAAGGAGGAGACAGAAGGAGGGAGAGACAAATAAGGACAGAAATCTTGACTGCAGTAAATTATTACAATAGGAATGTAAGTTTTTTGGTTTGTTTAAGTTTGGTTGGTTTGTTCGGTTGGCTGGTTTGATTTTTTCATGACAGGGTTTCTTTGTGAACAGCCCTGCCCTAGCTGTCATGGAACTAGCTCTTGTAGACCAGGCTGGCCTCGAACTCACAGAGATCCGCCTGCCTCTACCTCCCGAGCGCTGGGATTAAAGGCGTGCGCCACCACCACCCAGCCCATAAATTGAAAATTTTAAGAGTGCCATATGCAAGAGTCTTCATTATAATAAGAAGCAGTTTAAGGAAGACCTTACAAAAGAAAATGCCGCTGGATTAAGCCCAGTTGAAAAGTCAGGAAAAACACATTTCTCAAGAAGGGGATCTTGCCAGTAAAGAAGTAAAAAAAAGCATGAGAATGAGTGATGCAAACAAGATTAATTTGAATATGATAACGCTGTGGCAATAAATAAGAGTTTGAATTGATAATATATCTCAGTATGTAATCCGATGTAAGCCTCCTCTGCCTACAGCATAATCACGTTCCTCCTTTTCTCATGATGTGGGGAAGTGGGTTTGTGAAGTCAAGGACATAGCACTGTTGTAGGGGACAGACTCAGAACGGAAGAGTTGACTCCTGTGCTCCTGTGGCTTTCAACCTCCCAACTCGGGCAAGGTCAGTCCATCCTTGCCATGGAAGTGAGTCATCCAGAGTCGTTTGCTTTGAGTTATCAAGTCTCTTGAAGGAACAGGACACAAAGCCTGCCAACAGGAGCGCCCATAAAACGTTGTATGTGAAGAATCGCAGGGCACCCCCAAATAAGGGCACAAGGGTTGTGCAGTGCTCCAGGGATGTAGAGAAGACCCAGATCTTACAGGACTTGGATAGCGGCCCGCGGTGTTAGGAAATGGACAGCAACCAAAGGCTTTCACACAGAAGGCAATGAAAGCAGAAATACTCAGAATTACGTGAAATAATAACTCCATGAGTGGAAAAGGAGCATCCTTAAAGGTCGGTTAGGAGGTTGCTTCAGAAGGTCGGGTTGACTTAAGCAGAAACCACAGCTGCACCAAAGGAGACCAACGGTCAGCGGCCCGGCTCGCGTTGCAGTGTTGCTTTATGATCGCGTTTGATGGCACAGTTGTTTACAACCCTTGACTTTCTCCCCTACCTTATCATTAGTGTTACTTTAGAGTAATGAAGCCTGCTCCGTCCATTAACTCCACTAACATTTGCTCTCCCTGTGGATGGAGGTTAAAAATTAATTACTCTTCCAACATATTGATTACACGACTATAAATATAAAAACAGCAACTACAGGGACCCTTTGTTTAAACAGTTTGTTTGCTCTTTTAAAGGAGAGAATTACCATAGACGGAACGTGAACGCCGGGGAGAGGCTGAAAAAGCAGCCCTAGAGTGCCACCTAGTGTTCACACCCTACCGACACATGGAATCTTACTCTGCTTTCGTGGCTTGCCATCCCGCTATAAATGAACTTTACCCAAACAAAATATTTATTTTGAAACTGTAGCAAAAATGACAACTCCCATTCAAGTTCTAGGTGGTGGTAAATGAACGGAATGGGAAGATGCTATTTACAGTTTGGCCTCATCCCCTCTTCAGCATTTTTTTCATCATGCCAGCAAAAAGTTGGACCTAAGGTAGAACTAGCTGTCTTGTTACTCTTTCTTTTCATCTCTTTAACGCGGTAGTTTCTGATTAATTAACATGGTAAAATGAATTTCTATTTTTTCTAAGTAAAGGACGGTTAGCATGGACTCAGCTGGGCTCCGGCGTTGAACTCCGCTGCCATGGAAATGTATCATTCCTGGGGCAGCTCGTTTATCACAGCTCTGCCTTCCACAGACATTAAAATTCACTTTGTTTCACGTGGCTAATACAGCCCAGCCCTTAGGAAGCACGATCCCAACATTACATTAGGAGGTTCACACTGACCTTGTTAACTACCAGCCCTCATCACTGGTCACTTAAAGAGTCTGCACTCCGGGAGAAACGGAACCTAAGGTCACGGTTGTAAATCTTACACAGGAAGGCCGAAGATTATCATCTTGATACCAAGTGCTGTGGACGCCTTTCTGCTGAGGCGTGTCCTATTTCAGAGAGCATGCGTAGGTGGTACTGACTGTAGCAGGTCTGACTCAAATGGCTCCACAAACGTCCTAATGAAGACTGGATAATTGGCAGGGAAAGGCCAATTGCATATATTAGAGCTAAAGTTCATCCATAATTTTCATTCCGCCTCCTAATGAAGCCCAAGTACGGTAGATAATTTTTATAAAGTCAAAGGCTAACCCGAAATAGTATGTGAGCCTGTGCATTTTTAAATCCTTTGCAGGTATTTAAAATACCTGAGCTCTCTGTAAACAGTGACTGCTTGTGGCCGCAGAGGGTGCTATGCTGGGATCAAGGACAAATGTTTGACTCATAACTGGGACAAAAAGTGACCCTGTTGGGTGGCTCAAAAGTATCTGTGCAGTGTGTTTTCTAGAGGTCAAGGAGCTTTCTGAGAGGAAACATGGAAGCTAACAACTGCAGAAGGAAAATGTTTCTACCAGGCTCCATCTGTGACTACAACATAGGGTTTTATGTAAGAAAAAAGTGAAGTAAAGAGACAGAGGGGAGAGAGAGAGAGAGAGAGGGGGGGGGAGGGGGGGAGGGGGAGGGAGGAAGGGAGAGAGCGGAAAAATCTTTCAAAATTATTTTCTTATTTGACTTTTTCTTATAGAACTAATGCATAGATTACATGTAATATGATTTTAGAATGTCCTTTGTTTGAAAGCAAGCATTCTGGCAGATTCCAACTCACCCACCCAACCCTCTGCTGTAATATAGTCTCTCACTTCCATGCTTGCATGCCTCTCATAGGAAAACATACAGATATGTGGAGAGTTTAAAGTGGTGTGACTCTACAATCTCCAGTCATTTATTTTCCCAAGCAACCTTCCAAGAGAAAACCAATCTTGTTCACTGTATCGATCACCTTTTTAAAAGGATGTTTTGAAATTATTTTAATCAAGGCTGGAGAGTTAGTTGGCTCAGCGGTGAAGAGCACTTGTTTCTCCTGCGGAGGACACCCCTATAAGTAAACCTGTTTAACGAATTTAATCGTTCTCTCTTTAGAAGCGTTCTTTTGTTTCATTTGCTCTGCTGTGTTTACCACTACAAGCAATGCTGAAAAGAGGTACCTTTTACGGATTATCCTGCCTGCTTATTCTTCTACAATACAGCTCCAAGGTAGTATTGACAGCTAAAACACACAGTTATTTACTAGATACAGGACACTGTTTCTCTCACGCACACCTTTTTACTGTCCCGGCAATATCATGCATACCTATAATGTTATTGCTCTTTTTAATTATTGCCAATTTTGTGGGTCAAAATATTGATTTCTCACTTTTTATAATAATTCCATAATTAACAGAGAAATTAACTTTGTGGATTTATTAAGATTTCTTCATTAAAAATCACTGTTTTATTTGGTCCCTATCACCTCAAAAATTATAATAATACCCTTGCCTAAGCCTTGCAATTCAGTGAAGTAACCATCAATAAAGATAAACAACACAGAATTGTGTTGTTTGTGTATGCCTATAACCAAAGCCATAACAACTTAGAAGTTCCCAGCATTGAGGTAATGGCTTCTGGTCTTGATATTCCACTTGTTTTATTTTTAATATATATCAATTAAATTGGTCTAGGTCTTGGAATAATACATTCTATTCAGAAGTCAAAAGAGATTTTTTTAAGAGTAATAAATAATTAAGACTCTGAGGGCAGAGAAATTTTACTAGTTAGAAGACAAACTCCTCCTTTGACAAACAGCAAGTCTGAGCAAAGGTCACACCAAAAAGGCTGCACATGTTTAAGGTCTGAAACCCTAGAGAGAAAATTGCAGTCTGAGAAACCTAACTCTCTGTGCTGATACCACGGTCTCACTGCCTAACTCTCTGTGCTGATACCACGGTCTCACTGCCTAACTCTCTGAGCTGATACCACGGTCTCACTGCCTAACTCTCTGTGCTGATACCACGGTCTCACTGCTTAACTCTCTGTGCTGATACCACGGTCTCACTGCCTAACTCTCTGTGCTGATACCACGGTCTCACTGCTTAACTCTCTGTGCTGATACCACGGTCTCACTGCCTAACTCTCTGTGCTGATACCACGGTCTCACTGCCTAACTCTGTGCTGATACCACGGTCTCACTTGCAGTCTCCCAAAATGACCTTGGGTTTCAGATGTGGCAACATCAAATCCTTATCTTCACTCTGGAATTCAGTTAGGAGTTACATAAATGCATGACATCCTTAGCCTCAGGAGCCCCTGAGAAGAGCATCTTACATGAAAGTCATTCCAACTCTTTCCTAAGTATAAATCAAAGACTTAAATGCTAGAAAGGCCTTTGTAGTTAGGCCAACAAGCTGGTCCAAGGCCTGGCTCAACCACTTTTCAGCAGCTGGTCTTGAGCTCTTACTATGTGTCCAACATTACACAAGATGCGTTGTAGGGATCAACGGAAAGAAACCCCACAATGATCTGAATTATGTACTACTGATACTACCACCAATTTGCAGATGAGGAAACTGAGAACGAGAGAGTTAGGGAGTTCACCCAAGTCTGTGTTATCCGGTACACAGATGGATACACAGAAGAACTTCTCCAAGCACCCAGGCTTTCAATCACTGTACTGTACTGTGGGAAACCCTGAACCCTTTCCTTCCTTAATCAGATAACTTATCTCAAACATAAAACATATGCCACCCATTTCCCTATTTTGAGTGAGGAGTGCAATGTTAGATGTTACAACATAGCAATGATGTACCATGCTCTGATAGAAAATGTAAGTGCAGAGGAAAGGCAGCTCAAGGAACAGGGATACGTATCCAGCACAGGATTCAGCCACTCATTCTTTGAGCTCACCATCAGCAACACTCAGACCTCATTCTCTCAGGTAATCGAAATAATATAGCAGTGTATATTATATAAACTACCCAAAGTTGGCATTTGTATTACTGTGCATGGCACAGAAAACTAATGTGCAACCTAAGTGGCAAGGAAGAGGGAAGATGTCCCTGGCAGGGAGTCAAGGCCAGAATGCAGGCCTCAAGGACTTTGGAAGGCTGACCGTGTTGATCATGGGTTTATTGCTTTGGGTGTGGCATCTGGTCTTTTGGTGGGTATTTTTCCCACAGTTGACTACCACTACTTGTTTCACTTCTATCCTTATTCCTCTTGATGAGTTATTCATCAATCTTTTACTCGGTTATTAAAATGTTTGCGGAGCACTTACTATGTGCTTGATCCTATGTCAGTCATGCTAAACACTGGAGATATGGTGGTAATTAAAGCGGAACCCTTCCCTTATAGGACTTGCATTTGGAAGGGGGAAGCATATAACAAAGAAGGGATGGAGACTTGAGCTGAGTGCTGGAAGGAGCTTACCTGTGATAGGTGGACAGGAGCAGGAGAGGCCCATTTGGATGGGGTAGTCCTAAGAGTGGGGTGCTGATGACAGAGAAAGACAGGCAGAGTTAGGCTCTTTCTTAAAGGACGAGTTTGAATGACTTCTTTTAGGGGGTGGGGATCTGAGACAGGATTTCTCTGTGTAATAGCCCTGGCTGTCCTAGAACTCACTCTGTAAACCAGGCTGGCCTCAAACTCACTGAGATCCGCCTGCTTCTGGTATTAAAGGTGTGCACCACCACCGCCCAGCTGGAATGGCTTCTTGATGAATCCAATTGACCAATTAGGAAAGAGGATTCAAAGATGACACTAGCCTTCTACAGTAAGCAACAAAAATGACTATGCTCCTCATTTACTCAAATATGGAAAATTGAAAGAGATGGCTGGTTAGGTTAGGAGGCCAAGAGACCATTTGGGATATGTTAAATTTAGAATGCCTGTAAGAAATTCAAAGGTCAAATTGAGGGTACAAACCCAGAATCCAAAGGAAAGTTTGATACTGGAGAGAACATCAAGGGGCGTCATGAGCTTACAGACAGTACTTAAAACCATTTGTTGTTTTTTTTTTCCCTTTGGTTGCTGACATTTCAATTAATAATCAAAATCTGAAAACTTACATAAACTTTTTAAAGCTAATTAAAGAAATCTTCAGAACATTACACAATTCAGAAAAAAATATTTCTGTCTAGAACCAAAGAAAAAATTTTCAAGTTTCTGCAAGTCATACCGACAGTGTAATTCTCCCTTCCTCCTGAGAGTCTGGAATGAGAGGAGACAGGGTATAGAACAAGACAAAGCTAAGCCTGAATTCCAGCTTTGCCTTTGGCTAGCTGTGTGAACTTTGATTTTTTTTAATATCTTTAATCCTATGTTAAATGACTTTTATAATGGGAATACATTGTCTTGAGATTGTAGGGGAGAATTGTAAATATCTGGAAATATTTCTAGCATAAAACACGGTTCAATAAGGAGTAGTAACATTTAAATTCCCTTCTTCCATACATATTAAACATCTTGAAAGTTAAAACTTTTCTCTACTTTGTTTTCCCAATCCCTTCAGTGGCATTTCCTGTCCCTCCATTCAACTGAGCCTGCTCTTGTCAAGGTCAGCCCCACAGTGGCTGGAGAGATGGTTTAGTTGATAAAATGCTTACCTTGCAAGCCAGAGCGGGCCCGAGTTTTATCTTCAGAGCCCATGGTAAAACGTTGGGTATAATGGAGCATGTCACCCTGGTGCTGAGAGGCAGAGATGAGAAGATCCAGGGGCTGGCTTGCTAGACAGTCAAGCCTAATAGGTGAATTTCAGGCCAATGAGAGATCCTGTCTAAAAGGAGATAAACATTATTCCTGAGGATGGCATACGAGGTTGTCTTCTGTCCTACACACAGACACACAGACACACACACACACACACACACACACACACAAGCACGCACGCACGCATGCACGCATTCATGCACCCATAAACATGCTTGTATGCACACATAGATCAGTCACTAAGATGCTGACTCTGTCAACTTCACACGACTGTTCACCAGCATCCCATCCGGCTGCTCACTCTCCCCTCCTTGATCGGTTTTGTTTCAGTACCACCAGGCCATCTTCAATTTCGACACTTGTCCCGGAACATCTTTTTCAGAATCCTATGCTGAATCCTTTCCTCCAGCTCAAACTTTAAGCACTGGAGTAACTGAGGTTCTGTCTTGAGGCACTCCACCAACCCACCATCTGGTTGTTTCTTCCCTCCTTCCTTTTTCTCTCCTATCTTAGTCAATGTCCTATGGCTATGAAGAGACGCCAAGACCATGACAACTCTTATTAAGGAAAACGTTTAACTGGGGGCTGGTTTACAGTTTCAGAAGCTTAGTCCAGTATCGTCGTGGAAGGGAGCGTGATGGCAGGCATGGTACTGGAGAGGTAGTTCAGGACTACATCCCGATCCACAGACCAAGACATTCTTTTGAAACCTCAAAGTCCACTCCCAGTGACACGCTTTCTCCAACAAGCCACACCTACTTCAACAATGTCACAGCTTCTAATCCTTCTAATCCGTCTCAAACAGTGCCTCTGCCTAATGACTAAAGCATTTGAATATATCTTCCTTTGAACTCCAAATTTGTAAATTCAACTCCTTATTTGATATCTTCTTAAGTATCTCAAGTTCAACAAAGAGAAAGAAATTCTTCATAGTACCTTCCCCATAAGTCTATTATCTTTTTTGGTTGTTTATTTTTTTTTTTTATTTTGCAGAGACAGAGGCTTCTCTGTATGTGTGACCCTGGCTGTCCTGGAACTCACTCTGTAGACTAGGTTGACCTTAAACTTACAGATCCACCTGCTTTTGCCTCCCTGCCTCGGGAGTGCTGGGATTAAAGATTTGCACCACCACCACAAGACAAGTCTTCTATTTCAGAATTGTTATCTGTCCAACCATGGCACACTACCAATGTCCTACATGATGTGGGATGCCCTTCCGTAGACTGTGAATATGTATTTCTTTTATTGGTTAATAAAAATCCTGTTCTGGCTATGGCAGGACAGAATAGAGTCAGGTGGCAAAGCCAAACTGAATGCAAGGGAGAAAAATGGCAGCATCCAGAGCAATGCCAGTGAGTCGCCCATAGAAAAGGATGTCAGAACATCTAAGGTAACAGGGTGATATATGGACTATTGAAAATGGGTAAATTTAGGAGAGAGAGCTAGCCAGTAATAGCCTGAGCCATAGCCCAAGCAATTATATTTAATAATTGTCTATGGATGATTATTTCATAAGTGACTGTGGGGACCAAGGGGCAGGAAAGAAACTGGTCCAGGGGGAGCAAACAAGACAGAGAAAAAGCTTCCAACTACACTACCCATCAGCACACACGACTAACTCAATTTCTAAAACACATGCGTGATCGGCTTCACCACTGTTGCAAATTCCAAGTCCTAGGTACCATCATTTCTCTTCTGGATAATGCAGAAACATTTTCAAACTTCCAGCATAGCCCAGTTTGCTCACAGCCACTCTAGTGAGCCTGTGGAAACATAAGCTGTGTTTTGTCACTGTCGTGCTGCATTCGCTACTTTTCTGTAGATGTGATGAAACATCATGACCTAAGAAATTATGGAAAGCTTGTTTGGGGCTCGCAGTTCCAGAGGGTTAGGACCCAAAACGGCAGGGACGACAGGTAGCAGATGTGGTTGTGAAGCTGGAAGCTGAACTCTGAGAACTCATATCTTGAACCACGAACAGGAAGCAGAGTGAGCCGACTAGAAATTGGGAGAATCTTTCCGCTCTCAAAGGCCCCTCCCAGTGATGTGCTTCCTACAGAAAGACCACACCTCTTCAGTCTTTCAAACAGTGCCACTAACCAGGAACCAACTATTCAAATGTCAGAGCCTAAGGCGAACATTCCCATTCAAACCATCACACATAGCAAAAATCTTTGGATGGCTTCCTATTGCACTTAGAATGTCCACTAGTCCATTAAAGCTTATGAATGTCCTCACCTTCCTTCCCACCATCTCCCTCTGCTCACTCCCTCCAGCACACTGCCCTTCCCATCTCATCATTCTGCTTCCTAGGATCACTTCCCTAATTGTGGTGCTGGGTTTTTTGTTGTTGTTGTTGTTGTTGTTGTTGTTTGGTTTTTGTTTTGTTTTGTTTGTTTGTTTGTTTGGGGTTTTTTTTGCTTTATCTTGTTTTGTTTTCAATAAAGAAAACTCTCTGCCCTAAGCATTTTGTTCCCTTCTCATTATTCTTGGAGAGGCTTTCCTAACAACTAGCTTATGGTAGCCTGCTCAGACGTGTTCTGTCACGTGATCTTGCTCACTACTTGCAGTGATTTGGAATGATCTTCTCTGCATGTTTATTTTTGTGGACATTTTCCCTCTACTAGAAGATGCACTGCAGGAGAGCAGGAACGTATTCTCCTGGTTCATCTCTCTATCCTCAGCTACTACACAGCGGCTGACACCCAGCAGATACCCCCCCAGTGTTTACCAAGGAGAGAGTCATAGTTGCTGCCCCTCTGCCTAAGGCTGAAAGAAATGTGCTATGGAACATTTCCTTCCGTTTGGTTCGATTTTGCTATCTGCCCAGCTCCTTCTGCTCTATCTAATTGTCTTTTTTTGTCTTGAGCCACTTCCACCCACACTTTAAATCTTAGTGTTTCATGAGATTCAATTAGTTATGAAAACTATGTTTTTCTTTTTTTTTCTTTTTTTTTTTTTTGGTTTTTCGAGACAGGGTTTCTCTGCAGCTTTAGAGCCTGTCCTGGAGATAGCTCTTGTAGACCAGGCTGGTCTCGAACTCACAGAGATCCGCCTGCTTCTGCCTCCCGAGTGCTGGGATTAAAGGCGTGCACCACCACCGCCTGGCGAAAACTATGTTTTTCTAAGCATCTCTTGTTTCTCTCTCATCCTTTCCTCTCCATGTATACTGTTTCATCTCAAGTCTTCGTTGTCTTTTATCTAAGAATATCTCTGCTTGGGCTCCTCTTCCCAGCTCAGTATTGCTCAATACAATAGCCAATCTTTCTAATATACACATTTCCAATAAACAGCTTCCAGAGTTTCTGCCTTTTATATATAGTCCTAAGCCAAATGGGAGAGGTTAGTCTGTGAGCAGACCCTTCCTCCCTCAGTGACAGTCACAGCTCACAGCTCCCCTTCCTTCCTACGCTCTGGCCATTCCAGAGTCACTTTCCAATGGCCTCCTGTGCTGCCCTCTTTGCTGTGGTACAAAATGTTTCTTTGGCTGAAAAGCCCTTCTATGAGTCCCCAGCCCTTCCAACTGTATGTTAAAAATCATGCTCCTGCTTTAACCAATTCAAGGTTCTCTCCCGATGAAAATCCACCCCGTCTGTGTTCAGCAGGCCTTCTCATCTGTGATATTAGGATTGCCTACATTTGTTATTCACTTTTCACACTCTATGATTATCTCTCACGATAGGAAATATATCTTATTCTCACAGTCTCAGCACTCTGCCTCAATACTGCATTACTAATATTTGTTGATAGAAAAAAATAAAGACCACAATGACAGATATATTTAACCCCTCAACAAAAATGTACTATTTAATATAGGAGTTGAGTGGGCAGAGTGGTTCCTGTCTATACTTTCAGCACTATGGAAGCTGATGCAAGATTGCCACAAATTTGATGACATCCTGGACCACATAGTGAGTTCGTTATCGGTCTTAACTGTAATGTGAAACCTTGCCTCAAAAACCACACATGCACATGCTTGAGCGAGTGTGTGTGCATACACACACAGACAGAGAGAGAGACAGAGACAGAGACAGAGACAGAGACAGAGAGACAGAGAGGGAATGCATGCCAGGAGAGGGTATGGGATAGTAGCCTGGAGCTGTGGAGCCATCTGACATAGACTCTGGAAATCCAAACCCAATCGTGTCCTCTGGAAGAGCAACAAAGGCTTTAACACAGACTCATCTCTCCTGCCCCAGAATTGCTTTGTTTTTATTTTAAGTCAACAATCTATTAATGATGAGAGCCCCAGGTTAATTTGGAATTTCTGATCCAATTGCAAAAATCAGCTTTTTAAATAGCCTTTGAAAATACACAAAAACTGAGCAAATATTAACGGAAGGCAAATACCAACAGATCTTCAGCGAGGTCTGGCAATGCCACAACCTCTAAACAAAGCAATGTTCACTGTAAATATAAGCCTCTCTGTCTGCCTCTGTCTCTTTGTCTCTGTGTGATTTTGTCTCTTTGTCTCTATCTCTCTGTGTCTGTCTTTCTGTCTCTCTCTTTGTCTCTCTGCCTCTCTATATCTTTGTCTCTTTGTCTCTCTGTGTGTCTTGTCTCACCCAAACTGTCTGGAAGACTAAAGGAGACCTGTATCTCAATACACCACAGGCCTACTTCTGTTTAAAACAAACAGAAGGATCTTCATTTTATTCTAAGACCTGATCGTTCTACCATTAATATCATACTCTTTACAAAGTTCCTGTTAGTGCCAGAGATGCTGCCTGGAAGAAGCAGGAAACAGCCAGGCTGATTGGAAGATATTTAGACCAACTGAGGCACCTGGAAAGGGCACTCTGCAATCTGTAGAGCTACCTGGAGGCTGTTCGGTGTGCTCCAGTTTCCTTGTTTTGTGGGCTTAGGTGATGCATCTGTCTTTGAGTTAATTTTGCTCCTGTAAGTGACCCCTCTCCCATATTCCTGTAAGTAACCTCAATACAATTCATGGTTCAGGAAAATAAAAAAGGATGTGCATAGAATTTGGTGTATAATATTGCTTATTATTGATAACCATCCAGCAGACTTGTTCATCCATACTTGAAGGGAGGAGTGAGGATCAAGGAAGGAAATAGATGAGAAACAGAAGACAGAGTAGGGAGGGCATCACTAATCCTGTGATCAGCCCCATGCTTATTACTCAAAGTTCTTATATACCCCAATCAAAAGGGGGAAGGAAAAGATTTCCTTACCAAGATACAAGGAATAAACAAACCAAATTACCTCCTTATTACCAAAAACATCAAGCCACCACACCCTAAACTGAGTATCTATTGATTGACTTTTGTAGAGTAAAACATTCAACAGTCACACCATAGGTCAAAACATTCTGTTGTGTAACCTTAAAGGAGCAGGCATAGATCTGGACTCTCTGCCCTTTAGTCAAGATGGAACAGACCCACTTCTGTGGGCCTCCACAGTTATAATATACTGCAAGTTATATATCATGTTAAAATTTGTCCTTGAAATTCTATAATAAAAACAAGGTTTAAGAAAGGAAAAAAGTAAGTTCTTGTTAAACAGTTAAAGAGAACTGGGGAAGAGTTCCCCAAAGAAAACATAGTTCTCATTATTCTGCTGCCTGCACCGGCTCATCAGATTTTCAGAGCAAGACCATCCTGAGAAGGTATAGAATGAGAAATGGAAAGTTGGAGCTACAAAAGGAAGCCTGGAAAGGGAAACACAACACGGGAAGAAATTTTTAGTTCACTTTTGACTGAGAAGAATTTTACATAAATATTTGGCGACGAAAATTCTATATGGAGAAGCTGGAGCCATCACAGCCTAGATTAGAGCCAGGGTTCAAAATCAAGAGACTCTCAAGACAAGCCCCGCCCCATGAAAACGCAATGCGCTGTCCTCCATTTCCAGTAACAAAATGATGAGCCGCGAGCCGCTGAAGAGGGGTTGCAATGGATAGAGGTCTTATCTTGGGGTGAGCTTCGTGTCGTGAAGGAGACTGTGACCAGGCTACATCTGCATTTTAAACGCAAGAGTGGAAAAAAGCAAGAACTCGTTTTGAGACAGCGGAGCCAAAGGGGACTTCCGTGACAGCCTCAGTGCAAGGCAAGTTTCAGGAAATGACTGCACTTGATAGCAGCTTTGGAACCCAGCGCACATTTGGCAACGGATCTTTACGTAAATATAGAAATGTTTGCTAGTCAGCTTTTTTTGTATTTTTTCCATTCACTCTCTCATTTATTCAGGACTATTTCCTTTTGTTTTTCATACAGTATATTTTGATCATGTGTTTCCCTTCGTTTAAATCCTCCCATCCGTCCAACCGCACCTACTCACCCAAGTTCAGGTGTGTTCATCCTCTCCTCCCCCCCCGCTCCTCTCACAACACACACAGCACCACCACCACCACCCACCACCACCACACACACCAAAAATAAACAAAACAAAAAGACAAAAACAACAAATCAACAACAACAACAAAAACTAACAAAAACACGGAGCATACTGTGTGTACATAGGACCTGTTTGGAGTGTGGTTGATATATCCATCCTGAGGGGAAGGGATTGAAAAAGACATCCCATTTAGAACGGAGTGCTGGGGGTGGAGAGATGGCTCAGAGGTTAAGAGCATTGCCTGCTCTTCTAAAGGTCCTGAGTTCAATTCCAGCAACCACAGTGGTGGGCTCACAACCATCTGTAATGAGGTCTGGTGCCCTCTTCTGGCCTGCAGTCATACACACAGACAGGATATTGTATACATAATAAATAAATATTTAAAAAAAAATAACGGAGTGCTGTAAAGTCTCTTAACACATACTTTCCATTGTGAGTCTCTGTGTTAATTCCCATCTACTGCAAGAAGCTTTTCTGATAAAGGTTGAGCAATACACTGATCTATGGATATAGCAATATGTCATTAGGAGTTTTTTTATTGCTATGCTTCTTTAGCAGACTAAAAGACCCATGACCTATCTAATCTCACATTCATGGCTACTGTAGCAGTTACTGTCTCCGTCTTCTATTTCCTACCTTGCCTCCATTAAGACCTTAGGGCCACTAGGCACTGTGATGACACATGCCTTTGATCCGAGTAATGGGAAGGCAAAGGGAGCCAGTTCTCTCTGTTCTATGCAGCAAGTGCCTGGCCAGCCAGAGTACACAGTGAGATCCTGTCTCAACAAAAGGAAAGACCTAAGCGATGATTGTTCCTCAGGAGGCAGCTCCAACATACTCACCATTTTATGTCTGTGCCATCCCCACTGAGGTCAGTCTGGGATTTCAGGATTTGTTGATGGGGGTGGGGGTGGAGGGGTCTGTTCAACTCTGATGTAGTAAGTGCAGGTTCTATTGAGCTCATTGGCTTTTAATTTTACAAGAAATACTCCATACTTGTTGATACTTCATTGCTGTTGGTAGGTCTTTAATTTATGCGTTTAGAACTGAGGCAAGAAATAAATGATAGTCCTTGGAAACACAGATTGGCTGAACAGATGACATAAGGAAGTACAATGCTTGGTGTTCTTTTGGTGAATATTGGAGCTTCTTATAGTGCCAAAAAGTAAAAAAAATACTGAAATATGCACACATACACACATGATGATATAGGACATGAAACCCAAATGAGAATTCCTCGTGTAAGTGAGAACAAGTTCAGCAAAGCGGAGGCTCCTTTGTGAAAAGGCCGTTGGAAAATAGACGTAAGCCCATGAAAAGTATAATGGATCACAGTTTCACTCTACAATTTTTAACTTCCATATGGTTTTCATTGTAGAGCTCTCAGACGGTCCTTGACGATATTAAGGGCTCCCCAAGTGTATATCTGTTTATATATTTATGCCCTTTAGGGTACACCACCACGTGACAATTTCCTGCCTGGCTGATAACAGTGGGGTGGCAGGATGGTTGATTATAAGGCTAAAACTATATCAAGAGGATTAATTTTAAAATCATACAACTTCAGGCTCCTCTTTGCGCCCCTTTTTCATTCAAGGTACTTCAGTACAAATGTTTGGGAAGTGCTACCCAAGTAGTGTATACAGACTGAATACAGAATGCATGATGCAAACACGCACATACATGCATACAACTGCTTTTCTTTTTTTAATTAATTTATTTATTTATTTATTTATTATGTATACAATGTTCTGTCTGTGTATATGCCTGAAGGCCAGAAGAGGGCACCAGGCCTCATTACAGATGGTTGTGAGCCACCATGTGGTTGCTGGGAATTGAACTCAGAACCTTTGGAAGAGCAGGTAATGCTCTTAACCTCTGAGCCATCTCTCCAGCCCCCATACAACTGCTTTTCAATGATATGTAGGTGCTACTGTGATTCATAAAAAGCACATGGATCGGAAGAAGATTGTCTAGTGAAGACATCCAAACTGCTGCCTTTGTTCAAGTCTTGCTCTGTACCCTTGTCCTGAATCTTCTCTACTTTACCTAGGTCTTGTGGATCTGACATATAGTTCCTTTCCCATCTGAATTAAGTACAAATTTACCCTGTTCAATCATCAGCTTGTGCTGCCCAGAATCTGCCAATGACTAAGCGTCCAGATCCTCCTTTCATGAAACCAATTACATCAGTGGCACCTGGTACATTCATAATATAGCCCAGCCCAGTTCTGCAGTTTAACCTCCACAGCCCCAGATGAGAGACAACCCTGAGAAATAGTTGTGGGGAGTAGAAGGGCTGGGCAAAGATAAGCCAGAGGCAGGAAACTGACCCAGGAAGTGAAGTACACAGGGCAAGTATCCCCCAACCTCAGTATTATAGAGAATGAGAGCTCACCAACTGGGAATAATTTCTGGAGTCTGGTTAATGGTTGACTCAGTTACCATGTGAGAGGAAAGAATAAATTTTATACGAGGAATAAGTCAGCAAAGGAGAGCTGAGATGAATCCATCATGTTCAACACAATAAACCAACAAACTCCTAATACTGATAGGGGAGGAAGAAAAGAACTAGTGACTAGTGACAATCCTGACAACCAGGGGAAGAAGCAATGAAACTATGAGAATTAATAAATACTTGTCAACAATAATTTTAACCAGAAATGGGCTCAACTCACCAACTGACTGGGTGAAAAGGTAAACCTAAAAATGTATTGTTGCTGCTAAGAAATACACTTCTCTGGTAAAGACACACATAGACTGAGAGTCAATGGATAGAAGTCAATCTATTAAACAAATGGAGTCAGAAAACAAGCCAACATAGTTATTCTCATATCTGAAAAAATTAGTCAGAAAATATGAATAATGCTATTGCATATTAGTAAAGAGAGCAACCCACAAAGAAGATATACAATTATAAAGATACATGGACCAAATATTAGGGTTCTTGATTTCATAAACCAAGTTCTAATGGGCATGAAAGAGTAGATAGATCCTGACGCAATAATACTGCATAATTTCAATATTGCATAATTTCAATGGTTCTCTCCTCCCCCCCCCCCTCTGATTTTTTTGAGACAGGGTATCTCTGTCCTGGAACTCAAACTGTACACCAGGCTAGCCTGGATTTTAGAGATTCACCTGCTTCTGTCTCCCATGTGCTGGAATTAAAGGCATACATCACCACTGTCCACTTCCTCCTTCCTCATCTTTCGATAGGTCATCCAAACTTTTAAAAAAGCAACTAAGAAACCTTGAGTTAAACGACACCATGAACTTAAAATTAATATTTATTATCATATTAATATTTTATCCAGTAGATTACAACATATACCCTCTATTCCAAGCCAAAATCAAGCTATAACAAAAAGAATATGTATGCAAAAAGAATATATACAAAAGAATTAAAATAATTTGTTGTATCTTAGATCATAGTAGGATGAAACGAGAAATCAACAGGCAAAAAAAAAAATTTACAGGAACTCCACAAATACTTGGAGGCTGAACAACAAATTTTGAAGGACCCATGGGTCAGTAAGACTATATATAGTGGGGAGGGCCTTGCTGACTCAAAGCAATGTGCTAGAATTTTTTTGACATCCCGTGGGAAACTTTACCCTCTCTGAGGAGTAGATGGGGTGGGGAGCTGAAGAGAGTGGAAGGAGGGGAGAGAATAGGAACTGGGATTGGTATGTAAAATGAGAAAGGTAGTTTTTAATTAATTAATTAAAGAAGGGCTGGAGAGCCAGCTCAGTGAGTGAAGTGACTGCCGTGAAAGCCCAGGGACTGGAGTTTGGATCTCCAGAATTTACATAAATCCGGAATGGGCATCATGGTCTGTCTGAAATGCCATCGATCAAGAGGCAGAGACAGGGAATGCATGGAATAAGCTTATAACCTAGACTAGTTCATTAAAGGAAATTTCTAGGTTCAATTGAGCCTACTCCTCAATGAATAAGGTGAACAGTGATTGAAAAAGGCTCCTGATGTCAATCTTAGGTGTGAGCACACTACATGTGCACCCTCACACACATGTGTGAACACATGCACCACATGAAAAAGAAAATAATAAATTAAAGGGAGAAAAATTTAAATTTCTAGAATAAAATGAAAATGAGGACAAAACTTACCAGAAGCTTTGAGATCTGTGTAAGGCAGCTATAAAAAGAAAGTTTATAACTATGAAATCTTATAATAAAAAAATTTCTAAAATCAGAGTTATATCAAGTGTATAACCTAATGATGCTCCTTGAGGTCTTAGAAAAGCAAGGACAACCCAAATGCAAAAGTAGTAGGCAGGAAGGGCTAATAAAGATCAGGACAGAAACTCCAGTGTTGGATACTGAAAAGTTAACACACAAAATCAGTCAAGGACTTGATTCTTTGAAAACGTCAAAAAAAAAAATCAATGAAACCATACTCAAGCTAACAAAAGAATGAGAAGGCACAAATTAATAAAATTAGAGATTCAAAAAGGTATTATAACAAACTCTAGGAGAATCTAGAAGCTCAATGTTGAATTTGAAAACTTGCATTTCCCAAAAAGCTGAAAAATCTAGAAGAAATGAATAAATACCTAGACAATTATGACCTACCATAATTAACCAAAAGGTCAACTTCAACAAATCCATAACACTCAAGGATTGAATCCTTAATTTAAAATAAAATCTTCAACAATACCTCCTTATTAGTTGTTGGTCAAGAAACCTCAAGAACAACACCGCCCTCCCCAAAATACAGGTTCATGGCATTCCTTTTAGATACCTACCAGAACTAGGTTATAAGGTCCTGTTGTTGAAGACACTGCACACCTTTGTGCAAGATATAGAGAAATCAAGCTGGAACTGAGCTAGAAGCTTCATCTGTGCTGGTCGGCTTTTTCAGACCTAGGAGGTGCTATGCTGACTTCTAGGGGGAAAAGGAAATCAAGGTCTTAAACAGCTAATAGGCACATGAGCTATAATACCAATCTATGACACAAGATATTCCAACAGATGTAATATTGGCATGACCATTAGAGAGTTAACCAACGCCTCTCTGATTAAATTTGAGGCCCTTTTAACAGTGGAGTATTCATGACTCACACTGTAAATCTAATTTTAAAAAGTCCATGACTAGGAAGGCATTGAGTCCTAAGGAGAAACGTACTTTTCTGGCCTCCACATTGACATGACATGTACATTGCACTGATTGTAGCTAGCAAAAGTAAATACATCAGGAAAGAAGAAATACTAATTTATAAAATGCCCCCATAAGATCAGCCTGTAGGCTAGTCTGTGGGTGATTGTCTTGATCAATGATTGATGTGGAAGGGCTCAGCTCACTGTGAACAGTGCCATCTCTGGGCAAGGGGTCCTCCTGGTTTGTAAAAGAAATCAGGAAAAGATGAGGTTGTAAAGTGGTAGTATGAAGCCTTACCCCTTCTTTGTAGAATTAAGATACTTTTGATTTTATAGCCTTTGAGCCTAAACAACTTTGTAAAGTTAAGCTCATTTAGATTTTTAAAAAAAAAAATATTGCAGTAGAATCTGCTGCAGGGTTCTGTTGTTTTGTTTGCTTATTTTTAAATTAACTGTTTCAAGCTTTGGATGCTGCAGGCTTTAAGGGGAGAACCCAAATTTTCAATTGTGTTGGCTTTTTATAAAGCTTGAGTTATGTAAGATTTAAATAAAAGTTTGCTACCAAGATGATTGCCTTATTGAATAGGTCACTACTTAGGGCCCTGTAAGTGTTGATACCTGCCATTTATGGAGACAGTGTAAGTTTCACTGAAGTGTAAAAATAAGGCAAGTCTCAGACCAGCAATAAATTAATCAGTTTGGGGAAAAAAGAAAAGAAAGAAAGCAGGATAAGCAAGTATAAGGAAGAAGTCAGTAAGCAACGCTTCTCCATGATTTCTGCTTCAGTTCCTGCCTCCAGGTTTTTGCCTTGAGTTCCTACCCTGCCTTTCCTCCATGATGGGCTGTTGTCTGGAAACGCAAGATAAAGTAAACCCTTTCTCCTAGTTGATTTTAGTCATAGTATTTTATGACAGCAATGGGAAATCTAATTAAAGCACACATTTATCCACATGCACATGGACACACAAACCTACACATACACACACAAACACACACACACACACATGCTTTAATACATCAAGGAGATTGTCAACAGAGTGGAAGGTGGGCTGACAAAAGGAAGAGCTTTGCCAGCTATACATCTGATAGCAGATTAATGTCTAGAATGTATAACAAACTTCAAAAATTAAACAGCAATAAAATCAAACCATGCCATTGATAAATGAGCTAATGAATTTAATAGGTAGTTCTCAAAAGAAGGAATCAAAATGTCCAATGAGCATTTGAAAATGGATCCAACCTCTTTAGTTCTCAGGAAAATACAAAATAAAGCTGTTTATCAAGAAATAAACCATCAATGCTAGCAAGGATGTAGGGCAAGATGAACTCCTACGCATTGCTTGGGAACATAAACTATTATACCCACAATGGAAGTGAGTATAGAGGTTCCTCAAAAAACTAAAAGTAAGATGGTCATATGTCCACTTCTGGATATAGACCGAAAGGCTTCTAAGTCAGCCTATTGTAGAGATATTTGCATACTCACTTTTATTGAAGCACTAGTCACAATGGCCAAGATAAAGAACTAACCAATATACAGTCCATTAACAGATTAGTTGCTGTAACTCCTGCGTTAACTCTCGGTACAGTTCGCACACCACTGTACTACTGTTCACAGCCAGGCAAAGGCTTGGAGATTGAAAGAACACACAAGAGACCTGGGTCATTGGAAAGGAGATCAGACCAGCTGAATGCCGTTTATTCAAACTTAGGAAAAACTTTAAATACCTGGCTGCTGCACAATGGAATGCCCCCCAGGCAGGTGGGAAATTACCCACGATCAAGGAGGAGTAAACAATGGCCTTTAGCTAACCACCAGGTGAGGCAGAGGGAGCACAGGAACAAACCGGATGTTTTAGTCAGCTGGCCAGAAACTGTCCTCAAGATGAACTCCTAAGTGGAGCAGGGGTAGACCCATGGGCCCTACAAGTGGATGAAGAAAAATGTGATACATAGATGCAATGGGATTTCTAAGCTGTTAAAAAAAAACTGAAAGTATGACATTTGCAGGAACATGTACGGAACTCAAAACCATTATATTGACTGTCTGTCTGTCTGTCTGTCTGTCTGTCTGTCTGTCTGTCGTCTCTCACTCACTCTCTCTCTCTCGTCTCTCTCTCTCTCTCTCTCTCTGTGTGTTGTGTGTGTGTGTGTGTGTGGTGTGCAGGACATGAAAGCAGAAAGTGAACTACAACAGAGGAGGAAGAGGTTTAAAGGGAAGAAGAGGGGACCAGGAGAAGGTAAGAGTGTGTGATATGAAGCAGGGAGAGGGACTCTTTGGGGGTAAGGCTGGGGGCCAGAAGAAGTGACTGGGAGAGACAGGGACACAAGGGGCGGGGGGAGGCTGAAAATGTGAAACCCGTTACTTTGTGCTCACTAAAATAGACTTTAGAAAATACACAGCAAAAGATAGTCTGCTTCGACTAGATGGAAAAAACACATTATTCTTATAAGAGCATTCTCTTTGTGTGTCGCAACTGGGATCCCCGGGAAGGGAACTGTGAGATGGAGTTTATTGTATGACGGATTTGTTTAGGAGTGTTCAGAATCAGCAACTCTGAGTAGAAATTTAAGGAAACCATATTGGAGAGAGGATAATGTTGATCATCAGTATCATCTCAATGGCAGTCTCAGAAAGCAGTGCAGGGAGTTTTGAAGTTGCATTGTTCCTCTTGAGTAATCAAGATTTGTTTATTGGGATGAGTCTTTCTATACCAGCATTGATCAGTCATTTGAAACAAGGCTCCTCACTTGACAGCAGTCACAGCGGCTTTCTTCTGCCAAAGCCATCCTTATCAGGAACTGAGTTGAGAGCCTTTGTTTCCTGTACTCCCAGAGTCTTGGGACAACGTCCTTCACCCTGTATTGGTATAGGTGTGTAGGGGTGGGGGCAGTGCATCCTTTTATATGTGGCTACAGAAACTAGAGGTCATTCTCAGGTGTAGTTCGTCTGCGCTTTGGTGCTTTGTTTTGTTTGAGATAGGGTTTCATTGTGTGGCTCCGACTGGTTTGGAACTGGCTTTGTAAACCAGATTAGTCTTGGACTCACAGAGATCCACCTGCCTCTGTCTCCTGAATGCTGGGATCAAAGGTGTGTGCCACCATGTCCAGCCATTTTTGCTTTTTAAAATGCTCTCAATTTCGCTAAATAGGTCAGGGTGGCTGACCAAAGATCCCCAAGGATGCACTTGTCTTTTTCTTCCCAGACCTGGGGTTACAATTGTGCACCACCACGCCCAGTTTTTTATATTGTTTCTGGGGATCTAATTTAAGTCCTTATGGTTGTCCAGTGAATGCATTTCTGTTACTGTTACCCTAGTCCACAAAGTTCTTCAATCTTTT
The DNA here is from genome assembly GCF_903992535.2 of Arvicola amphibius. Taxonomy (NCBI): domain Eukaryota; kingdom Metazoa; phylum Chordata; class Mammalia; order Rodentia; family Cricetidae; genus Arvicola; species Arvicola amphibius. The sequence continues at coordinate 165,546,269 of NC_052048.2, forward strand.
TTTTTTCCGAGATAGGGTTTTGCTGTAAGCTATCAAGCCTGTGCTGGACCTAGCTCTTGCAGACTAGGCTGGACTCAAACTCACAGAGATCCACCTGCCTCTTAAGGAATGGGGTAAACCCATTGGAACACTAGATTATGTCTGCTATTTTTCGTAAACAACAGTTTAAATTTTGAGAAAATGTATAAGGCAGAAAGTCCAAGCTGCAACAAAAACACATTATTTAGAAGCAGAATAGAATCTCAGACAAGCAGGAGAAAGGCAGGCTCAGGAGTGAGGAATAGACAGAGCACAGGAAGAGGTGTGTCTGTCTGGAGTGCCAGGCGGGTTTTCTGCCTGTGAAGGCGAAAGCGGTGAATCAGACCTGATTTGGCAGTATGACCCAGACTGGGACTCTCACAGATAGAGAGGACTCAGCACCATCGGTGACTTATCTTGACAACTCCCAGGAAATTAGCTTTGTCTGTCCCCACCCAGCAGTAGGAGCAGATTTGCTCTTTCATCCTCAGCCTGGAAGATCTGGATTTTTGTTTCATTTTTTCATTTTGTTTTGTTTTTGATTATACAAATAGAAAGGGGTCTCTTAAGGTGACAAAAGGCATCTCAATAATTCTAATCTTATGATGTCCTCAAAAACGCTATGGGTGTCCCTTTGTATTCTCTCCTACTGCCAACCGTCTCACAATAATAAAAGCGACTCTTCATTACTACTTCCCTAAGAACCAGACGCTATTCAAAGTGCTTTTTATGGACTATGGTAGTCATCCTTTATTGTAGCCAAATAACACAGGTTCTATAATCATTTTTTTTTTATTTTACTGCAGATAAAAAGGAGACATGGGTGAATTAAATTGCTTCCTCAATTTTTCTAAGTTAGATCAACACAGGATCTACAAGGGACTATTCTCTGTCTGAGCGCCTGAGCTCCTCCCACAGACATCAGTAGTAGAAGCATCTGTCTGCCCAAAGACATAACTCCATTTATTGGTCAAGTTTCCAGGGCTCAGTGCTGAGATGCACACAGGATATCCACGAAAAAGGAGGATGTTTAGGTGTCAGGCGGCAAGGGCTCTGAGGATGAGAGGCAGCCTTTGCTGGGCTTGTCTCTGTCCCCAGGAGCTTTCCTCTGTATCTTCAAGATGGTTCTACTTCGGGATTGGCTCCCACGAGCACGAAAGAGGGTTTCACCTAGAATCCTGACCTGATGTATTTGTGCACAAATTCATTCTGATGAGGAGAGTGGTGTCACTAGACAAAAGAAGTTGGAGCCCTCTTAGAAACCTGGAGAGGGATCAAGAGCTAAGAGAAGAAGAAAGAGGAAATTCCTTTCCTCTCTGAAGTGGGTGATGTGAACTTAGGAGGGGAGATTTTGTAGCTGTGCCGTGTAAGAGCGGTTCCGAGCGGGAGCACACAGGACTCAGCGAACTCCACGAGGAGTAGCCAGTGACGCTGGACAAGTGGCTGAAACACTGTGTCTTGAGCTGCCAAGGATGTTATCTACTGTTGTGCCATAATGAAGCATAGAGACCTAACACGTGACAAGCATCTTGACCGCAACTGACTCAAGTTGCCTTAAGAACCTATGTACTATTGTTTCTTCTTGGGAGTAGGTCACTGTTCTTGGTACTTCCCTTCTGGTCTCTCCCTCCCCACCCCCAATGCCTTTAATCATCAGGAAATTAAGGCGTGGTTCTGGGGTCAAAACTCACTGATAAAGGCAATGTTAGTCACCATTCTGTCTTGAAGTTAAGGGAGTTTCTGTTACTAGGCAGATGTACCTGGAAATACACTATAGTCACTGGTTTATAAAACAAGAAGGTAGAGGTAGGAGGACCGAGAGTCAAAGGCATTCTTTAGCAGTTTTGAGTCTGAGGCCAGCAAAAACTACACGAGACTTGTCTCAATGTATAGCATAAAACATATATGTGCCAAAAATGGGATCACATTTTCTGACCCTCGAATTGCTTATTTATAAAGCATGGTAGTGGTGTGAATTCAGTTGTTGGTACACGAGTTGAGCTCTATAGAACACTAGCACTCCCATGGAAAGAAAGCCCTGCGTATCCTATCCCAGGCCTCACTTCCCCAGAGCTGCTCCGCGGGTAACCGCTTCCTCCACCATTGCAGCAGTTAAAACATACTGCAGATGGAAAGGACCCCAACCACAGGCCTGGGCTCCAAGTGCAATCAAGGTCTTCCTAGCAGAGAATCTCAAAGCTCCTCTTTTTGTAATTAAGGGCACAGCCTTTTAAATATTATACCTCTTTCTTTTATTCGTGACAAATCCAAGTGAGCACAATTTGGAAGGCAGCAGGGAGGAGAATGAGCAAATTGAATTAATTCTTGTGCCGAATATTAATGAGGTGCCATAGAGAGGGGGACGTTTTGTAAGATTCAGGGGAATCGAGAAAATATTTTATCATCGGAATTTTTTTTTTTTTTTTTTCGAGACAGGGTTTCTCTGCAGCTTTTTAGAGCCTGTCCTGGAACTAGCTCTTGTAGACCAGGCTGGTCTCGAACTCACAGAGATCCGCCTGCCTCTGCCTCCCGAGTGCTGGGATTCATCGGAATTTAAACAGCACCATTTCAGAGAAGCGCTCTGAAACTGTATATGTGTGCATTGGGACCAACATGCTGCCCATGGCAGCTGACCATGGTAATTTCTCTATAAGGCAAGGTACTTAGAGTTCATGATATTTTCAGGAGCCCATGAAAATACTTCACCTTTAGTTCAGCAAAAAAAAAAAAAATAAAATAAGAACACAAAATGTATTAGTATCATATATGCTTTCGTGTGTGTGTGTGTGTGTGTGTGTGTGTGTGTGTGTATATATATATATATATATATATATATATATAAAAATTTTTGAGATAGGGACTCCTGTAGCAGACTAGCCTTAGCTGTGTAGCTAAGGATGACCTCATACTTCTGGTCATCCTGCCTCTGCCTCCCTGTGCTAGAATGCAGTGTCACTTCCGGTTTATATACTGTTGGCATTGAGCCCAAGACTTCGAACATACTAAGCAAGTACTCTACCAACTAACCTTCCCTCTCCCCAGCCTATAAAATACATTTTTAAATAATTGTCTGAGGAGTCCACGGTAGCATCTTACCATCCTGAGGTAGTTCTGACGCCAGGAACAAGCAGTAAAGAAAGGGCCACAAAGCAGGCCCATCCCAGACACTCTTTGGTGCCAAATCCCCATTTAGCATCACCCACTTAATCATGTCAGCAGCCCTCCCCATTTTTCCTGCTGAGTGTTTTGATTAATAACGTCCCAGACCCTTTCTCTTCGGACAGTGGTAGCGGATCCACAGACTGGTCTCAATCTCAAGCTGGGTGAAAAGGCTCAATTGCAAGTCTCACCTCACACCAACTGAATCCAAATCTGTATTTTTTTTAATGCAGCCTCTACATTCATATTGGCTTATTAAAATGTGACAAGTGTAGAACTGAGCAAAATAATTCAGATGTAGAGAACCCAGGGGTGCAGATTAAAGAAGAAAGATCTTAGAGCAAAAGCCATGCCTGTGGGTAACTGGGATTTCCTTGAGAAGACAACAGGGATAGAGGAGATGTTGAGCTCTAGGAAACCAGAAAGGAACCAAAGATGGAACAGTAAAGAACCTTTCTAGAAAGCCTTCCTCTCCATGGTGACCTTCCCCGTGGACTTGCAAAGATTCCACTTTCCTGCCTGTATTCTAAGCTTCATTGATGAAAGGATGGTAGCGAGGCTGAAGGAACAATGTGTCAGAAACAGTAGCCACTGGCACCACCACCCTCTCTCCTCTCAAGGCTCATGAGGAGGGGATTGCTCTGTGCTAAGGAATTCATGTGGGCAACCAACTGTAAAGTGAGCTGTGTGGTCTGTGGAGCCAGAATTGGGCAATGCCAAGGACAAGAAAGAACACCCAAGTATTTGTCATTATCAGGTATAAAACGCAAGCATCTGCATCTCTCTCTCCTAGATAAAAAGGAAGGGGCACTAATTATTAGGTTTTATTTTTCTTAAAGCAGTATTTAGATTGCTTTTTGAACAATGAAAATCCTCTAGACTGAACGAACTCAATTTCCTCCTGCTGTAAGGTTGCCCATTTCCACTCTAACCATGACAAAGAACCTGTGGGTAGCTACTTCTACTCCTGTTGAGTAGCTATTTCTTCTTAATGGAGGCATCCCTTAGTAGAGGGAGGCTCCTTAAGACTCGGGAAGTAAATAAAACCTTCACAAGGCCCAGGAACCTTTACTTCACAGGTTTCAGGTAACTCCTGAACCAAGCAAGATTCTCAAGGCCCCTTTCAAGGTTATATAAACAGTAACAGCTGTTAAGGAAAAAAACGAGTCTCTGACCAGTTGAGATATGCCAAGTCATGCAGGATGCTCCAGGGTACACCTTTCATGAGTCAGTATCCATGTTTCCATTGGCTTTTCCGTGGTATGACTGCCTCTGAGTCACCCATCGCACTGTGTAAATGGCTCACCACACTGGAGGAACCATTTCTTTGGTCTCTTGTCAGTACCCACTCTGGATTTGATTCATGTTTGTTCACATCTGCCTACCCAGCAAAAGTTGTGTAACACCCCAAATGAAAAACAGAAATTCCTACACCTCCTAGTATAGGCCAAATTGTTTTAAGTTGTACATGACACTCAGAACCTGATGTGGGATTCCCCTCTGTATACTATGAATATGTTTTATTACAATTGGTTAATAAAGAAGCTACTTTGGCCTATGACAGGGCAGAATATAGGTAGGCAAAAAAACTAAACTGAATACAGGGAGGAAGAAGGTAGAGTCAGAGAGATGCTACGTAGCTGTTGAAGGAGAAAGATGCTGGAACCTTACACAGCCTTGTGGTAAAATATAAAATAATAGAAATGAGTTAATTTAAGATATAAGAGCTAGCTAGAATTATACCCCAGCCATTACCCTAACAGTGTTGTAATTAATATCGTTTCTCTGTGATTTGGGGGGTCTGGGAGGCCAGGAAACAAAAGTAAAGTCTCTGCTTACAAGAACCAGGTTGGAACTGAATCATGCCATCCACAGCAGGCTTCAGTGATCATCTTTATGAATAAACCAATCAGCACCAGCCTTGGTTTTTAAAGCTCTGTTTAATTTTTAATGCATGTATATGTATGCTTACATGCATTTATGTAACTCACACAGGTGCAATGCCCAGAAAGGCCAGAGGAGGACATTGGATGCTCTGGAACTGGAGTTACTGATGGGTGTTAGCTGCATGTGGATGCTGGGAACAAATCCCAGGTCCTCTGCAAGAGCAACAAGTACACTTAACTGCTAAGGCATGTCTCCAGGCACATTATTGGTATCTCCTGGAAGTCAGCTAGTCTAATATACAGGCTACAGTAACAATTAGTTAACATACATACCTATGCAACCATACTTCCATAGACAATGTCAAAGTTCTTAAGTCTCTGCATCTCCACCAATCCCTGACCTCCACACTCACTCAAAACCTAGTATCCATTGACTCTCTGCTCAGGCAAGTTGAGCCACATGCACTCCAGTGAGTAACCAATTCAATCTTTGTCATTTTTGACTTTCATACTGCTTCAACCTTCTGTTGCCTGAACCCAGGAATCTGTAGGCATAAAACTTTTCCAACCTGCAGTTTAATCAGCTAACTAAATAGAGCAACTGCATCCAAAAAAGGGAGCTACAGGTGGGCCCTGACTTCCTTTTCCTAATAGACACAGTAGGTCAGAGGTAGAAAGAGAATAAGATTATATTGGTTTCCATGGTCCATAGTGTGGCGTCTATCATATGTTAGTCACTTCAGAGGAATGGTGGTGTGGAAGAAAGGGCAGATGAGAGCTGGAAAGAAGATGTAGAGATGATATTCTAAGCATATTTGTGTGGTCTGAATATTTATATTCCCTACAAATTCATATGCTCAAGCCTTAACCCCTAAGGTAGTAGTTTTTAAGTGTAGCTTGGATTTAAGATCAGGTAATGAAGGTAGAGTCCTCAGTATTAGTACCTGTATAAAAAAGATCCCAGAAAGCTAACTTACCCCTTCACCAGGTAAGGGCCTGAGCTATGAAACCTTTGCCAGACATTTGAACCTTCCTGCACCTTAATCTTGAATTGTTCAGCATCCAGACTGATAAAGAATCGTTTTCTGTTGTTTACAGGCAATCTAGTCTATGTTACAGCAGCCCAACCTGACTAAGGCACTGCTCCTTCCAGAGGCTAAAACTCAATCTCCCCCTAAAAAGGGGAAGTGAAAATAAGCACTCCCAGAACTTTTTTTTTTCCTTTTTTGTCTCAGCTCCCCAAATGCTTGAGAAGAGAAGATATAAATGCTTAGAACAATTAAGAAACACTTAGAGAAAAATAGTCTGAGAAATTTAGTGTCATTGCCAATATTAGAACCTGGAGTCAGTAAACACTTTCAAAGAGTGGGTGGAGCGAAGGTGAACCATCAGAAGAACAGGCAACTTGGTCTTCATTAAAATTGATATCTTCTAATGATATCTGGAAAATAAAATTGATGGAGGAGTGTCTATGTGTTACTTTTATTATTAATAAAGAAATTGCCCTGGCCCTTTAAGAGACAGAAAATTAGGTAGGCAGAGTAGACAGAACAGAATTGTGGGAGAAAGGAAGCAGAGTTGGCGAGCCACTTCAGGCAGTCGCCATATGCAGTCGCCATGCCTCTCCTCTCTGAGATGGACGCAGGTTAAGATCTCTCCTGGTAAGCGACCACCTCGTGGTGCTACACGGATTACTAAATATGGGTTAATTAGCCAATAATTAATTAGCTGAAACTAATGGGCTAGGCAGTATTTAAAAGAATACAGTTTCCATGTAATTATTTCGGGTATAAAGCTAGCCGGGTGGCGGGATGCAGCCCCGCCATTCATTCAACATAAAATGACAATACACGGACTGTGTGCAGACATTAGCAATGCATACATCTAGCAATAGAAACAACACAAATGTCTCTCAATAAGAGAATGATTAGGTTCATTGTATTAGAATAATACTACTTATCAATAAAAGCTATTTATACACATGATAGGTGATTTGCACATTTTTTGTTGAGAGAAGGCAGAAACTAACAGTGAGTATTAAATGTTTAAAAATAAGCAAAAACTTATTTATGGCCATAGATATTCCCTTTTAGTGATTTGAATGAAAAGAGGTATAATTGCACTTTCTTCAGAACTAGAGATGTTTTTAGTCTTTCATTATGCAATCTGTGTTCAAGTTACAGAGAGAATGTAAAAGGCGAACTCTCACCTGAAGAGATGGTTTAGTGGTTAGAGTGGGTGGCATACAAGCATGAGGATTAGAGTTTGGATCCCAGAAGCCACATAAATGCCAGGTGTGCATGATGACCCCCTTTTAATTCCAGCCATCTGAACGAAGAGACACAGGAACTGCCATGTAAGCTGGTGAGCTCTGAGCTCAACTGAGAAATCCTGCCTCGATGAATAAGATAGAAAACCATCAGATAAGACACCCATCATTAGCTTCAGACATTCAAACACGCATACATGCGTTCACACACACTACATACACATACACTTAAGAAAAAAAGCTACATGTCAGAGAATAATTTAGCCATGAGCCATCAGTACACACCCAGAAATGGGTATCTTCATCCCAGAAAGTATGGTGTGAGCAATGTTGCAGCAGCTACAAAGCTAGGAAATCCAGGGCTGGGAGAAGGCCCTGCCCCTTGACCAGCAGCAATATCTGAACTGTCAGAATTTCCAATTCTTTACCCATCCTGAATCAGACTTTAAGGGTGAATCTAGCTCCTGGAGAGTCTAACATGCACCGAATCTTGAGAATAACTGATTAAATAGGCTTCCCCAGAGACCCAGAAGGCCTGGGAGAGAAATTAAAGAACACTTAATATCACAAAGCATGCCAACTATAAACAGAAAGTTCAGGGTGGAAAAAGCTAAAGGAGAAATTTTCTCAGTGAATGAGACATGTTACCAGTAGAGCCTAGAAAATATTTTTTCTCTCTTAGTCCAATACGTCCTAAGAAAACAATAGATTATTAAATAACCTGTCAGAAAAGAAAAGTAAGATGTGGTAAGAGAGACTCCATGAAGGAGAAATTCCAGTCAAGATCATAAAGATGATCTTCACGGAAGGGGGGACAAATTATGGCTATTAACAGTAGACCTAGAGGCAGGCATGGTGGCCTACATTTGTAATCCCTGAAGGCTGAGGCAAGAGGATTGTCAAGACTTTGAGCCCAGTGTGGGCTACACAGTGAGTTCAGGCCAGCCTGAGCTGTAAAGTAAGATCATATGTCAAAAGAAGAGCAGGAAAAACTGTTTTTAAACAGAGTTTGAAGGTCTGATAAAAACATCAGGACTGTAGCTGCCAGCAACTCCATGGAAATGTCAAGAGGAAAAAAAACCATATAGTAAGAATCCACAAATAACAAGAATTGTGTTTTCTGCTCTGAAATTAAGCCTCGGATATCCACATAGAAACATTTAGAGCCAGCTAGAAATATGGTCACATGTAATGAGTCCTTCTCTGTCCCACCAGCTCCCAAATAATGACACGGAAACTTCTTATTTATTGTGAAATTGCCTATAGCTTAGGCTTGTCCCTAACAAGCTCTTATAACTCAAATTAACCACTTATATTAATTTACATTCTATCATGTAGCACTTCCTGCTTCATCTCCATGCCTCCTGGCATCTTCCTCCTGCATAGATTCCTCCTCCTCCTCCTTTCTCTCCCTGGAAATCCTGCATGTACATCCTGCCCAGCAACTGGCTGGTCAGCTTTTCACATCACCAATCCAGCAACACACCTTCACACAGTGCACAGACGTCCACAGCACTCACACTCATCCTAGAGCTGCAAATTTAAGAGACACAACACGAGTTTGAGACAGGGGGACAGCTGCATTGGGGACCAGCTATGGGGTGAAGATGCCTTTTGCCTAACTATAACATTTAATAGAATCTATATAAATCTATGTAAAAGTACATCTCAATAGCACATATATGTATTTATCTGTTTTTCTAGATCAATGCTTCTATTTTCCATTTATGGAAAATAATCCTTTTGGGGAAAACTAAGAAAAGCCTATTCCTATCACAAGTGATTCTATTAAATACTTGGTAAACAAAAATAGCCTTGTTGTTAGACAAAATGTATTCACTTTCATATATGTCAAGGTCTCTGGTGTCCCAGCGTTGCTAGGGAACAGCTAAGGGGAGACTCTGAGAACATGTTGGTCTTATTTGCTTAGCAAATCCTTTATTCCTAGCGTAGTAATGCTATCTCTTGAAGTTAGTGATTTGCTCAATAATTTGAAGACCACTGATGCTGAATAAGATGCTAAGGTCACTACACTGAGATCATACGGAGAACATCAGAGTGTGGGTACCTGACCCCTACCCAGCACCAAAGGATCCTATTGAACAAGGTGCTGTGATGGTTTGAATAGGAATGGCCCTCATAGACTCATGTGTTGAACACTTGGTCATAGGGTGTGATATTATCAGGAGGTGTGGCCTTGTTGGAGGTGTGGCTTTGTTGGAGGAAATGTGTCACTAGTAAGTGGGCTTTGAGGTCTCAGGGCTCCAGTCAGTTCCCGTCCTGCTGCCTGTAGATCAAGGTGTAGAAAGAACTCTCAGCTCCTTCTCCAGCACCACGTCTGCCTACATGCTGATGGAGGGCTCCCATTGGCTAATAAAGAAACTGCCTGGCCCATTTGATTGGCCAGCCTTTAGGTGGGCGGAGTAGACAGAACAGGAAGAAGGAAGTGAGGTAGATGGCTCAGTCAGATGCCACACCTCTCCTAAGTGAGGCAGACCGCCGTGCCTCTCCTCAGAGAGAAGCCAGATGCGATGAAGCTCCAGCCCAAGATGGACACACGCTAGAATCTACCTGGTAAGGCACCACTTTGTGGTGCTACATAGATTATTAGATATGGGTTAGTCGAGATGTGAATAAGAGCCTGAAAATAATGGGCCAGGCAGTGTTTAAAAGAATACAATTTGTGTGTTGTGATTTCGGGGCATAAGCTAGCTGGTGGCTGGGAGCCTGGCGGCGGGAAGCCGGCCCGCAGCCCCTCCACTACAGAATGGCGCCCACGTGGATAACTGGATCCACAGAAAGCTTGAGAAAGCTTGGGAAAGAATAGAGTAAAGCTCTATTTTTCGGGTCTGGCAAGCAAGCGCTCTCATCTAAGAGAGGCTTCCTGACTCAGCTTCAGCTGCAAAACCCTGCAGCTCTTTTAAGAGATTCTGCTACGAAACACTTAAATGGCGTTGATAAAAGCTGACTGCATGCTTGTTTGTTTTCAGCTGTAGCAGGAAAAAAGTTGTGCTGTTTTAAAATGCTGGCGTTCTGGTCTGTACTGCCAGGGCAAACTCTGACTCTTTCAAGCAGGCGGTCCTGACTGTTGTTTGACACTGTTGCAGCTTGCTTGCTGGCAAGGACCCTGAAATGCCATAGAGTTGTGGCGATAAACATGGCTCCTGCGAGTACCTCCGCCATGAGGCTAGAAAGCTAAAGCATGGGCTGGATCCAGCCGCCAAAGTTACGGCTTTAGTTCTACCGATTTTGGTGGGTAAATTAAAGACTTATGTGGTCACAAAAAGAGAGATATACAGTAAAAGAAAGATTCAAAGTTGAAGAAAATGTCTAAATGGTTTACAATGTATTAAAAGTATATGCAGGCTAGTTAAAGTTCTTAAAAGTAAAAAAGAAAAAGAAAAAGAAAAAAGGAAGTAGTTTGTTGTGGTGGTACACACCTTTAATCCCAACACTTGGGAGGCAAGGTAGATTGACCTCTGTTACTTCAAGGTGTGGTAGCACACACCTTTAATCCGAATGCCTGGGAGGCAGAGACAGACAGATCTCTGTGAGTTCAAGGTGTGGTAGTACACACCTTTAATCCCAGAACTTGGAAGGCAGAGGCTGATGGATCTCTGAGAGTTCAAGGACAGCCTGGTCTGCAGAGTTATTCCAGGACAAAGATATACAAAGAACTTATCAAAAAATAAAAAAATAAAAGTAAAAATAAACGAAATAGAGGTTAAAATAAAGCCGTACAAAGATGGAAAATATACGGAGAATCTTGATACTGTATACTATTATACTCTCTTTGAATTGTTTGAATGCTGAGGAAGAAGCAATAGCTGCTAAAAGATATTTGTTTACAAATGCTGCTGAACTAATCCAAGATAGATATTTTGAAAATACCTTGACTTCAGAATTTAGATCTAAGGATATGATGCTTTGGAAAGGAGTTTCTTTTGTTTTTACAGAAAATGAGACCGTGTGGATTGCTTCTATCCCGATATGGTATGATAGACCCACGCCCTCCTGAAAGGTTGCTGTGAACACCTTCAGAAAATTACTTCACCCAACTGATGACTGAGATGAATCTGGCACACAGTTTACACCATGAAAGATCTGATTAACAGCGTCCCCATTCAGCAAGAAGCAGTTTGGAGAGAAATAACTATGTCCATATTCCCAAATATTGTTTATAAATGTTCTTTTACATTTAAAGGGGGAGATGATATAGATATGAATAATTTACATTGGTATAAATTTTGCCTTATTGATAGAAATTTAAGGTCTATTTTGTTATATGTATATGTATTTCTAATAACGATTAAGGTATTGTGATTGTGTAGTTCATTTAAAAATGTAATGTATAATTAGGAAATATAGGTTGCTAATGAATAATCATTGATAATAGTTAAGCTTGTAGTCATGTTAGTTAGATTTTCTAGATATATAGAGATATATTTCAGTTAGATAGGCATACTTCATATCTTCCAAAGACTACAGAATATTACATTTTAAATGTCTTAATAACTTAGGGTTTTTCATGACAATGAGACATGTCTGCTCCTGGCAGCACCAATCTACTTCAAGAGGAAGATGGGCATCGAAGAGGCTCCTTATTGAGTTTGATAGCCATTTGGGCAAGAAACTGCTCTTGCCTGGACTATTGCATAAACTGGACACAGAGAACCCTCAGAGAGAGGATTGCTGAACTTGCCTATAGGTGAGATGATCTCTCTGGGTTCCTGATTCATGAAAGAGTCTGCGAGACATTCTGCAGGACACAGCAGATAGTGACTGAACTGTCTTTGAAATTTCCTGCTTCATGGGAAAGTCTGCTGGATACTGTGGACCTATAGGCCGAAGATAGATGCCCCAACAATACAAAAGAACTTTGGGTGACTGTCCAGGCAGCGAGATGTCTCTATCATTTCTAGAGTTTGGAAATTGCATATTTCTTATTTACTTAGGTAATATTGTGTCCATCTGGAGTCTTTGATGGAGGTGAAGAATAGATAGATAATTATAGTTGTTTTCCTTTGTTATGATAAAAGATAAAGTAGATATAAATATTGTAACTGTAATTCTTACTTGATAACTGTTTTGTTATATGTAATTTTACTATGTTAAAGTTAAAGCCTTTCTTTTTTGTTTAAACAGAAAAAGGGGAAATGATGGAGGGCTCCCATTGACTAATAAAGAAACTGCCTGGCCCATTTGATTGGCCAGCCTTTAGGTGGGCGGAGTAGACAGAACAGGAAGAAGGAAGTGAGGTAGATGGCTCAGTCAGATGCCACACCTCTCCTAAGTGAGGCAGACCGCCGTGCCTCTCCTCAGAGAGAAGCCAGATGCGATGAAGCTCCAGCCCAAGATGGACACACGCTAGAATCTACCTGGTAAGGCACCACTTTGTGGTGCTACATAGATTATTAGATATGGGTTAGTCGAGATGTGAATAAGAGCCTGAAAATAATGGGCCAGGCAGTGTTTAAAAGAATACAATTTGTGTGTTGTGATTTCGGGGCATAAGCTAGCTGGTGGCTGGGAGCCTGGCGGCGGGAAGCCGGCCCGCAGCCCCTCCACTACAACATGCCACCATGCCTCCCACCATGATGATATTGGACTAGACTGAACTGCAAGCCAACTCCAATTAAATGTTTTCCTTTATAAGGTTTGCCATGGTCACGGTGTCTCTTCAGAGCAATAGAAACCCTAACTCTAAGACAGACCCTACTCACATGTGTAGTTCTGAGATACATCAGGTCAAGAAACAGCTGGTCTTAACCAGCTACTGTTCCTTATCAGAGAAAACAACGTGGGAAAATAGTATTTGGAAGAAGGAAGAAACTTGTCCAAACTGCTTGTTAGAAATTGTTGACACAAAACACAAAATTTTCCTCAAAGAAAGTGAGAGTTAATTTATTCTGGGGCCAAATATGAGTGACCATGGCCTGTAAACATATTCAGAGAGCCCCAAACACTATATTCCAATTTAGTAACAGTCCCAACAAGTTTTATAGGAATAAAAGCAAGAAAATCACAAACCAAAGCACTTTTCAAATATGTTGTTGGAAACATTAGGTGGGCAGGTTCTAGAAACTGGAGGAATCTCTGCTACAGGCCCTTGTTGCTGTTCAACTACACTCTTAGCTCTTTGGTTGGTACAAGCTAGAGTGTATTTGTATATTTTCAAGGATTTGCCTAATGGTCCCAAAGATGAGTCAGGCACAGAGATGGGCAAGAAATGGCTATTAAAGAGCCTACTGATAGCTGAAGATAAATTACATTTAGGTTCTGGGCTTGTAATATTCCACTTTCCCCACAATCATTGAAATTCTTAGTTGAACAGGAGGTTCAGTGTTCTTTCTAGTAACTTCCATTCACAAAGTTAAGTCAAAGAAGACATAAGAAAAGAACACTGAGCATTGGTGATGACAGTCACATATGACCTTATTGTATGTTTTAGTATGTAAACTGAACTGTGCTTTTTCTCCAACATCTATCTCTCTGTTGTTGTTGTTGTTTTGAGAGAGGATCTCAGTAGGAGGTCCTGCTTCCTCTGATACTTCCTATGCAGTCCAGGCCAGCCTCAAACTCAACGCAGTCCTTTTGTCTGGGCTTCCTAAGTGCTGAGCTTACAAGTTGGAACCACAGTGCCCTATGGTACCTCTGTTCTACAGCTACTCACCTTTCTACTTTTACAGGAAGCTATGAAAAAAGGATAACATAGTAAATTTAATATTTTTTGGATATAAGCCAAAACCTGACACATTTTCTTCCCTTTACATTTCTTTACATCCTCACGCTCCAGGGCGCATCAATTGGCTGGTTCAATCATTCATCAGGCCTCAACTGATCTATCCAACTAGCAGTCCTAGTCTCCAGAGGTTTTATTTCCCTGGCTTCCCAAATTGTGTAACTACTGTCTCCTCTCATATATCTCATTTTCCTGTCTATTTCTCCTGTAACATGTTCAGTGCTGGAGCTAGAACTCAGGACTTCATGCATGCAAGCACCATCTCTTCCGCTGAGCTACATCCATCTCCAAAGAAAACTTATTCAAAAACCAAACTAAATGTGACTGAGAGCCTCTCTCACAGTTGCTCAAGCAACGTCTCGTTTCAGTCATTGTGTTTCCAATGTCCTACCTACTACTTCATCCTACAACTGGGACATGGGTCCGGTCATTGCTCTCTCACATGGACATGGATTTTCAGGTTCCGAGGATGTGCATGAACCAGAGTTAAAGATTTCTGGATGTTCAAAATTCTTTGTACAGTGGTGCAAGACCTGGCTCTAACCCTAAGTCTTGCCTGTAGTATCGTTTGCTCAGCCTGAGAACCCCAGTTTCCTTTTTTGGTGAGCTACAGAGCAGGAAGAGAAGCTGCACATCACCCTTCGTGGTTAGTCTCTAGACCCACAGATGCCCGGCCCTCTTCAACCCAGCCAGAGAAAGCCTGGAGAAGAAGGCCTTTTGCCTCTCCCGGTAGTCTTCTGATACCAGTGAAAACAATTCTGAATTTGCCACAAAAGAAAAAAAAAACCCACCACCAACAAAAAACTGTATGTATATTTTCTAAAGACATAAAATAGAATCCCTGTTTCCCCACAGCTCCCTGTTTAGCTGAAACTAGGACTTTCCATGTGAAATTAAGCATAGCCAAATGAGGACTCAGTTTTATGAAATGCAGCCTCCTCTGAGACTTGAACATCAGTCTTTTGTTCCTCTCTCAGATCTGTTACAGCTTCCTGCTTGCTTAGCATACAAATCTGAACTACAGTGGATTCTTCGGAGCTATTCCAGGTCAACCACTGTTTTGCTTTCCAAAACTGCTCCCGTTATACACACAACTAAATAATTCAGTTCTGTGGCGTTGTTGTCTTGATTTAAGGTGTTTAATGTGGCAACAGCATGTGTTTCATAACTTCTAGGTGTTTTATTTCTTTTTTTCACTACAATTACACAAATGCATTTAGCATTTTGTCTACTCAGAGGATTGGAATGTCTTAAGTGAAAGGTGTCTTAAAGTTTATACATATGCAAGTTTCTTCTCCTTTCTTCCTCTCTCATAATCACATCTACAAGAGAAGTGAAAATGAAACCCACCAACTTCCTCTAGCACTGAGGAAGGAATGGCCAGAGACAGGAGGAATTTGCCTAAAGCATGCCCTGCAATGCCAGGTTATTAAACTGATTATGAAATGATGACCACCTACGAATTATATTTATAGAATTGTACTAGGAAACAAAAGAATTGCTAGAACTACAGTTTGAAAACTAGGCCTCAAATTCAACTAGTAAGACCACAACCCAGATGAAAAACTGGATCAAAGGTATAAAAAGACACATTCTTGAAGAAAACACATAAGTGACGAGCATCCAGCAATCCTCGATCATGGAGCAAGGAGAGGCTCATAATGTTCCATCCTTTCTATGGAACTATTGACAATTAATGGCTGTTGGGGCGATGGGAGGCCTTCTCCCTGCCCCCCAGTGGTAGAGCAATTATTGTTTGTGCTCTGGGTATGGGCTGAAGAGAAGGCTCAACCTTTAAAGGCTAAGGCTCACAAAGAGGCAAGCTGACAATGTTCCCGCGAAGAGCCCCTCCCTGGTGATTATGTGCATAACCCTTGGTAGACTCAGGGCTCACCCAACAACAACAACAACAAAGAACAAAATGATGTAAAAACAGGAGTGGACTTGTTGGGGAACAGGAGTTTGGTGGGAGTCAACAGGGGGTGAGAAAGTATAATGAGGGAGGGGACAACTGAAATATATACATATATGAACTTGACAAAGAATGGTACATTTTTTTTAAATGGTAGGAATTAGACGGATGGGATTAGACAATGAGACCGTGACAAGAACAAAGTGACATATGTGTACATGCCAGAGTGGAACCCGTTATTTCACTCCTGTACAAATTTCACCCATGGTGAAATTACTCTGTAGACTGGCCTAATAAATTAACAAGCCATTTCCTAAAATAAGTCAGCTTACCTAAAAAGTGGTTGAAACAAGAACTCATGGAAATCATCACTTGAAATCTTATTTTTTGTCTGTCTTTGGTCACATGAACACTTTTGTCTCTGTGTGTTATGAACTAGACTTAAAGGGAGGGTGAGAATCAACTAAAACTAAGTTTATATAAAAATACCATGAGAAAACCTATTACTTTGTAAGCCCAAATGAAAAGGAATTGCATAATTAAAATTGAAAGACATGAATACTAAATATTTTCTTTGTGATCTGTCTTAAGTTCACATTTCAGTCATGAGGTATACAATGTAGCAGATTAAGAAATACATTTAGGCAATAGAATTTGTGAGTTTATATCTTCTTTTGGCTAGTGTTACAATAGTGTAAATTATACCTCTGAGTTGTCCTGTTCTGAAGCAAGGCTGCTGGTATTGGTTTGATTTTGATGTGTGTGTTTTCTGACAGCTTTTGGTGAAGATCTAACGCAGAGTATCCATGGAGCCAAATTCCCAGTTCCATGCTTTACAGCCCATGAGCACAAGTGCAATCTTTCCAAAAATGACAGCTACTGTGAAGGGAAGGAGGAAATCCTAAGAAGTCTTCAGAGGCTAGCTGGGGAGAGCGTTTACAGTGTCCACCATAGCTGTTATCATCAATAGCAACTCACAGAAGAAAACAGCATGAGACTCGATTCACTGCCACACAGCCTAGAGCAGTGTTTGTGCCACAGCAGGCAATGGACGTGACAACACACTGCCCTACATGTCAGAAACAGACCAGAGCTACAGTGGACCACACACCGTTAGAGAGTGGCTGCCGTGGGGATTAAGTTCAATTATAAAGAGAATGCCAGTCGTGGGAACACTTGAGTTTACTGGAGTCACCTTGGAACTTCCAAGGAATCAAGAGGAAGGGATTTTGGCCAATACTACTACAATTCCTTGGACTGGTCACCTTGGAGGTAGGTGTAGTCTTGTCGACAGACAAAGGACAACCTTGGTTTCTGCTATATTGCTATTAATGAGCCCAAATAAACTTTTTAAAAGTTGGGGCTGGAGAGATGGCTCAGTGGTTAAGAGCATTGCCTGCTCTTCCAGAGCTTCTGAGTTCAATTCCCAGCAACCACATGGTGGCTCACAACCATCTGTAATGAGGTCTGGTGCCCTCTTCTGGCCTTCAAGCATACACACAGACAGAATTTTGTACACATAATAAATAAATAAATAAATAAATAAATAATAAATATTAAAATTTTTTTTAAAGTTATTGATCTCAGGCTGGGGAGATGGCTCAGTGGGTTGATTGCTTGTTACACAGAAGGAGGACCTAAGTTTAGAATCCCAAACCATGTAAAAAATAATATTTATCTGTAATCCTATTGTTTTTAATGTTATTTTTGTTTATCTTGTTTTATGTGGTTTGGTTTTTTTTTATCTTTTGATCTTTTGAGACAGGGTTTCTCTGTAGCTTTGCAACCTGTCCCAGAACTAACTCTTGTAGACCAAGCTGGCCTCGAACTCACAAAGATCCACCTGCCTCTGCCTCCCGAGTGCTTGTTTTATGTTTTGTTAATAATTTGTCTTATGTTCTCTACCCATGTTATTCATAAAACTCTATCAAAAATGATAGCCATTTTATAGATATATTTTAAAGAACTATATTATATAGAAATCAGAGAGAAAAACAGAATGGAAAAGGATGAGCATGTATATGAATGATAAGCATGGGGTTATGGGTTAGTGGTTTGTCGTAGTTAGAGTTTCTATTGCTGTGATGACACACCATGACCACGGAAACTCTTACAAAAAAAACACTTAATTGTCGTGACTGGTGTACAGTTCAGAGATTCAGTCCATTATCATCATGGCAGGATAGGGCCGCATGCAAGCAAGTAGACATGGTGCTGGAGAGGTAACTGTTACATGTTGATATGCAGGTAACAGAAAGCAGACTGTCTCACTGGCTGTGGTTTGAGCACATATAAGACCTCAAAGCCTTCCTCCACAGTGACACACTTACTACAACAAGACCACACCTGCTCTAACAAGGCCACACCTCCCAAAAGTGCCACTTTCTTTGGGGGCCATTTTCTTTTAAACCACCACATGACTGTTTGTGGGAAGAGGAACGGGAATGGGGTCTGCAAGGAGTAAACTATGTTTTTGTGTGCCTGACATATCCTATATTAACAATCCAAATTATAAGTGGTAAGTATAAGTTTTAATACTTTCTTGATTTGCCCTAAAACATCACATTAGGGATGGCCCATCCTCTGTGCTTCATTTAGAACACATGGCAACACTGAAGACTTAAATTTACAGTGGCAAGGGAATTAAAGAGTAAAAATAAAATCAATTACTGAATTAGTAAGTGGCAGCTGAATATGTGTTATTACTTGCATAATTTGGTGGTCTCTAGGAAAATTGTTTGCTCTCTAGTTCTGGAATCCCCAAGCTACATTTTAGGACTTTCTAAGCCACCTTTTGACTGGGAGGACAATGTGTTAAATTCTCACTCGAGTGTGTGAAATGAATGATTTTATTTGCATTCCAACAAAACTTCTCTTCAAGTTCTTATGTGCCAGATACTAAATATGCCAGAAGCTAATTAAGACATAGCCCATGGCCTTCAAAAAGCAGAATGGTATTATGATGATAATAACTACATCATTAAGACCTTTATTAATGCCTGGCCTGCACCCTAAGCCCACTGCCTGTGATCTCATTAAGTCCCCGCAACAGCCCTCTGAGGGAGAGACCATCAATATCCCCAATCACAAATGAAAAAAATGGAAGTTTTCAGAATGAGTTTTCCAAGATTAACTGAAGCTGAACAGAGATAACAACCTATAAGTTAATAGCTATAAATCTGAATGTCTCCGCACTAGCATATGACAAAAAGCAGCAGAAAACTTCACACAGGAATCTAGAAGAAAAAGCATTTTTCCAACTACAAGATTCAGTGAGGTTTTCTGTTGTGTAGCTATAGTCTCAGAATCAAAACATTCTCTTCCAGGAGGAGTCTTATTTAGACTTAGGAAGTAATAAAATTTACAAAGTTCAAGAAGTAAACAAAACTCATAAACTTTGTTCTTGAAACTAAAAGTTATATAGGCAGTTATATACAGGTGGAGAAAGAAGACCCTTAAGGCGTCAGCTGTCTACAAACCACACGGAAAAACCTTATAGTGCTACCTTGGGGAGTCATTACCCATGCTGTCATGTTGTTGGTTTTTTCCCTAATGCAGATGTCATACTCCTAGCAAACACTCTTCAACCATATTCCTGAAAATAACCCCAGTCAACCCACAAGCTAACTACCATAGACTTGGACACAGGACTTTAATCTCAACAGAAACTGCTACACAGCAATGGACTCCAAGATTGTGATTCTGTGAAATTAGGTAACCTTTGTTCACAACAAGCTTAGCATTTGTTTGTTTGGTAGGAGGTGCATGCCACAGCACAGAAGGTGGAAGACAACTTGGAGAGATTGGTTCGCTCATTTCACTGGGTGGGTTATGGCGATCTGATTCAGGTCATCAGACTTGTTGGCAAACACCCTTGCCTACTGAGCCATCTTACCAACTTTCATGATTAACTTAAAATATAGCTATAGACTTTGGGCATATCTACAGGAAATTAGATGAAAAAGCATATAAGTCACTTCTGAAAAATGTACGGTTGGAGAGATAGATCAGTGGTTAAGAGCACTGGCTGCTCTTTCAGAGGACCCAGGTTCAATTCCCAGCACCCACATGGCAGCTCACAATAATCTGTAAACCCAGTTCCATGGGATCTGGCATCATCCTCACACACAAACATGCAGGCAAAACACTAATGCACCTAAAAAAAATTTTTTTTTTAAAAAAGGCAAATTTAAAAGTAAGGTCTAGGGAAGTTTTGGAAAGTCATGATTAAACAAACCACTAACAAGCAAGAGAGGTGAGTTTGGAAACTAGATAGGAAATTTCTGGAGGGAGAGGATCTGGGAGGAGATGGGGAAAGGGAATGAATGAAGTGAAAATATATCATCCAAAATTCTCAAAGAAGAAATAAAATTTATTTTAAGAAGAAAGCAAGGGAGCAGAAATTCTCATGTGGGTAGAACTGAGTAAGGATTGTTTGCTTATGTTTTCATTTCGAAGCAGCAGAGGCAAGGATCCTAGCACATTCATCCTTGCAGTCCTACAATCAGCTTGTATTTATACCTACTGAAAAGTCCCCTAGATACACAGGCTACTTGAATTCTGTAGTTTCCTTTACCTGTATCAAGAGGCAGTATTAGATCACTATAGGGACTATCCAACATTTTAAGTAATTGATTGCTCTTTGAATTACTGCGGGAACCATATGTAAAGATGTCACCAAAGGCATAACTAGAGACATACTCTGACTCAAATTATTGCAAAACATTACAAGAATTGGGTGAGGCTTCTAAGGAGGAGGGCTTCTAGGAAGTTAATTATGCAAAATTTACTGTGTTCTCGCTGCATGAGACACAGCACGCCAAGTAAACAAGAACAACATAAGAAGGAAACCCCTGAATCCCAGAGATGCTGTTGATGAGGCAGGTGCTCTGAACTGGGTCTCTGGAGAGAACACCTCCATTAAGTTTTATTCTGTGGACAGCGTCGAGGCATTAGCGTGAAAGATCTTACAGTGGAAATAATTTGCGATATTGAATAAAATGTCTAGGTTTCAGTCATGTCTGAGCTATGCAGCCCTGGATAAATGATTGGCACCTTGGTCTGGAGGGACAGTAGTATTTAAGCACATGCAATTGCAGGGAGTGATAAGTGGAGCCCAGACGGGGAAACTATAAAAGAGGAAATGGTATTGATTTGTAGCCCCTGCGGTCCTTGGCGGGACACGGTACTTCATTCCCTTTCATGGTGGGTGCGCGCAGGTTTCTCTTCAACAGGATACATGCTGTTTCCTGAACATGTCGACTTGACTTACTTCCTCTCCCTGCTCGCTGCAAACGAACACTTTAGTAAGTCTCTTAATGATAGTGCGCTTGGACCCAAACAGCTATTAGAACTCTTGACAGGAAATAACATTGGCTGTCATTCCCATGCAGCTGTCAGACCGACACTGCCTGAAGACATTTCTGTTCATGTCATGTCACTGTTCAAATGCGCTCAATAATTTCTCACTTTCTAATGATTAAAGTCTTAACTCCCAGTTAAACTCCAAGTCCTGGCTAAGCAAAGTGTAGCTTTCAGACAAGTAGCTCTCCTCTTATCTGGGTGTGTGTAAGAAGTACAGATTCTCTGGTCCACTCAGGCCCACGGAACTAGTAACTCAATTTAGTAAGATTTCTATCTTCTTCCTGTGCCAGCTTTGATAACATCTTTACTTTTTTTGTAAACTTGAAGCTTTAGTAGTAGAGTTGCCAGATTTGGCAAATAAAAATAAGAGACATCCAGTAAAAATGGAAAAGAATGAATAATGTTTTTAGAAGGTCTCAAATCCTTCATGGGGTATTTACCTTCACTTAAAAATTACCTGTATGCAATTGAAAATTTTCCTAGGTGGCCTGAATGCATTCTGGTTCGTCAGTTCATGAGGATAGAGTGTCAAAACAACAACGTTTTATTTCCTTCCAAGAGTACATTGCCTGCCCTAAGTCAGTGTTTAATTAATAGAGTTGAGCTTAAAGAGTATCTTCTCTGAGTTTTTGTTTTGTGTTTTTTCTACGTTATTTATTCCTATGAACTAGCGCAGAGGTCTTCCTACCATAAAAGACCAATAAACATTTGTTGGACGAATAAATGAAAATATCAAAAGTCATCTTCCAATTGTGGACTGGATTGTGTAAGCCTATTTTAATTAACAGACTTGGTTTTTTTTTCCTAATATTTAAAAATGTTTCGCTGGTACAGCTTTTCACAATTCCGCTGGCAGCGTTCAGGATTTGGTGGGAACAAAGTCATGGGCTCAGAGTGTACTCGTCGCCAACTGGGTCCATATGGTCATCGTTGATTGGGTAGAAAAAGGCACCAAAGAAGGATAGAAGACACCATAGCAATCCGGCTTCGGAGGCGCAGCGCAGGCGCACAGCCGGGCTCCGTCCTGCGCTCAAGAGCGGGAGGCGGAGCTCCGGGGCGCGTGCGCGGTGGCCTAGGCTGGGGAGGCGGAGCTCCCGGGCGTGTGCGCAGTGGCCTGAATCCGGAGGGGGCGGAGCCGAGGGGCGCGTGCGCGGCGGCCTGGGCGGCGGGCCCCTCCCTTGGCGGGGGCGCGCGGCGCGGAAGACCGCACGGAAAGGGGGAAGTCAGGTGGCCGCCGCCGCCACCAGCGCCACAGTTTGTCGCCAGAAGGAAGATGGCGGATCTGGAGGAGCAGCTGTCCGATGAGGAGAAGGTAGACGCCGCGGCGGGGAGGAGCAGGGCAGCCGGAAGCGAGGGCCGCGGCGCGAGGGCTGGAGTGAGCCCCGGGCGGGCTCCGGTGGTGGGCCGCACGCCTCCGCTTCCCGAGCGGGGGTCCGCCCGCCCGCCGAGCGAGGCCCGGCCGCTCCGCTCCTTGTAGGGTGTGTGCTCCGAAAATAGGAAGCGGAGCCTTGCGGGCGGGGGCGGGGCGGGGGCGGCGGGAGCCGGGCCTGGGGGTCCCGGTGCGGGGCCGGTCGAGGGCGGTGTGGCGCCGCCTGGCCTGGGGCTGTCACCGGGAGGCGGGCGGGCGGGAGGGGGGAAACGGCTCAGCCGACCCTCACTTTTCCCTGCAGTTTCTCCTCCCCAACGCGAAGTGCTTCCTGGTTCTTCAGGGTGTTTCCTTTCCTCTGGAGGACGCAGTCTCCACATCCCGCCCCTTTGCCGTCCCCTCTCTGTGCCGTCTTTTTCTTTATTAATTTTCTCATTATTACCTTTTTTTTTAATTGCTGTTCCCATGTTCCCCGGAAGGCAGTATTGTTCACAAAGACACCTCCCCCCATAGTTGTTTTCTGCTCAACTTGGCTGCTGCTCCCCTTGGGGCAGATTTGGTGACATCCCGTCTTCCTGATAGGACCAACTCTGTAGAGGGAGAGCAGAGCGGGTGCAACTCCTTTGACTGTGTGAAACGCTGTGACAGCAATGGGACCAGATGCACGGCTCAAGTTCTCGCATTTGTAATGCAAAATCCGATCACTGAACTAAGACTTTTGCCCATTTTTTTCTGTTGTTTTTTGGTTTTGTTTTGTTTGGCGACTGTGGAAACTTCATACCTGGGGCAAGGAATGTGAGAACTCTGTTAATTTCGAGTATTTCCTGGAAAAGCCTCATGACGGTTTTTCAAACTTGACTGACATCTGAGTGTGGTGCACTTTGGAAATGTCCGCTCTTAGTGCCTGGTTTTGTAAGTCGGCACGTCCATGTGGGACACATACTCAGTTCTAGCTGGGTGGCAATGGAACTCTAAGGGATATTTTCAGTTGGGACCCTCTATTTTTAGACTGTGGTGTTGCACCAAAATTAGAGTTCTGTCTCCTTATCCTTACGATTGTCCAGAAGTCAGCCTCATTTTGATTTTGAAAATGTTTTTTCTTTTGTGCTCCCTGGTGAAAGTGATGATAAATGAACAAAGTTGGGACAGCAGCATCCTTTGCCGTAAGCCCTAAAAGTTGCTGTGCAGTGTTTACATGTGCAACATTGACTAGTTGTAAGTTGCTAATTGAAAATATAACAGTGCAGTGCATGCAAAATTAAATGTTAGTTTTTAAAGGGATTTCTTAAATGTTTTGTTTACTTTTGTATGATTATTGGTAGCTCTGATGGCTAGTAAGATAGCCAAGGAGAGAATACTCCGGGTGGAGTTGATAGAGGTACCATGTTGTTGGAAATGCCCCAAAACTTCAAATGAAGCCATAAGATTCCCTGTTCTTGATACTCAGGGCACCAAGTTCCACAGAATACTGTGTAAGTTCATCTACTGGTATAATCTTGGGACAAATGAATGATAATTCTAATTTTAAATTTAGCATCATTTTTGTGGCTTGAGTAAGAATTTTCTGTTGTAATTTTACATACAGGATTTATAACAATATTTTTTAATCTAATAAAACAGAGGCCAAACTTTTAGGTTAAATTTAAATAACAAATAATTTGAAAATTTAGCATTCTTGTCCCTTTAGTTTCCCACTACACTTTACTATCTTAGGAAGAGGATGTTTCATGTGGGATCAGAAATAGAGAACTTAAAGGTGATATTTGAAGACTGGTACTTAAATCATGTTTCTTTGTCGTTGTTTCTTTGCCTGTGAGTTCAGGAGGGAGTTTTAAATACTTTTTACACTTTAGTTGTTTGTATTCTAGGCTTCTGGTCCTAAAGAAGAGGTGGTACTATGATGTATATAATACTGTACTTTGTATGTGCATACTACGTAAGATAAATATGTTGCATTTTCTGTTTTAACTTAAGTTTGAGGTAGTTTTATTATTACTGTTTACTTGTAAGTAAATTAAGGTTCTAAAAGCTTTTTGTAGCTTACATGGGGAGGGAGTGGCAGAGGTGAAATTTAAACCTAAGTTTGTCAGAATCCAAGGTTTGCCTGCATTAAATAGCATTATGTTCCCTTGAAGTTGGTTTTGAATTTGTTGACAGTTTATTTTTTTAAAGAAAGCAGTGGATCTTTGTAGTGTCAGGTTCTAAATTTGTGTTTATTATACTTGGTGTAAAGGCTAACTGGTAGACCTGGGGTTTCGTCATTTTTAATCAAGCTTGTTTTTATTTAACATGTGAACATTTTTATGCTACTGCTGTGTAGTTTCTTATTTGCCCCATGAAAGGAGGCATTTTAGAAATGAATCAAAGCTGGGTGTGGTAGAACAGATTTGTAATCTAAGTACTGAGGAGGCTCAGGCTGGAGGATCTCTCTAGTTCTGAGGCCAGCCTACAAAAAGCAGCAACAAAAAGAGATTAGCGGCTGTTGTGCATACCTGTAATCCCAGAACCCTAGAAGTTGGGCATGAGGAACAGGAGTACCCCAAGTTTCAGTAGCCTGATCTGAGTTCCAGGATAGTCACCCTGTCTCAAAAAAACAAACAAAGGGAAAAATATCTAGGACATTAGGTTTCCTTTTAAAATCATGTACAGTTGCTTTTCTTGTATGTATTGTGATTTTATGACCTTATTTCTTTCGGCTACAGTATTAATAGGAAGTAAATGTAGCTGAAAAAAGTGAAGTCCCTTAAAGCTATTCGTTTGTTGTAGTGTGACCCTGTAAATTTTACATAGTTAAAGAAACTCCAAGCCAAAACGTTTTTATGTTTTTCTTTCTTGGATCATTTGTTGTATAGTAAAGCACTTTTGTGAATTTGAAATTATATGAAATTATATGATACTGTGATGGAGAGCGCAATAAAGAGAACCATCCCAAACTCTCCTGAAGGAAGAAGTAATTGTTGAGGGTATTCTTCCTGGACCTCCAGCTTCACCAGTGATAACAGTAGTCCACTTCTCTAGCTTCAGCTTTTGGTACTGGGCTTTGGGTAGCCTGGAACTGTGCAGGAGAATGAGGATGACCTTGAATTTCTGCTCCTTCTCCTTCACCTTACTGCTAGGGTTGCAAGCATGCAGTCTACTGCTGGGTTTAGTGCTGGGGATGAAGGCAGGACTTTGTGTATGCTGGCCAAGCAGTTCTACCATCTAAGTCACATCTTCAGCCATCTCCAATTTAATTCTCTTTTTCTATTGTTATAGTCACTTAGGTCCTGTATTTCTATATTTCAGGGGTTTGTTTTGCTAATTTTTTTCTGCTTGCCCTGTATCTTTTTTTTTTTTTTTTTTTTTTGGTTTTTTTTTTTTTTTGGTTTTTCGAGACAGGGTTTCTCTGCAGCTTTAGAGCCTGTCCTGGAGCTAGCTCTTGTAGACCAGGCTGGTCTCGAACTCACAGAGATCCGCCTGCCTCTGCTTCCCCAGTGCTGGGATTAAAGGCGTGCGCCACCACCGCCCGGCTAGCTTGCCCTGTATCTTAAGCCAAAATTTTCTCACCTCTGTGGTCATGATCAAAAATGCCTTATACAATAATTTATTTCTTGTTCATAAAACATAATTTATTTTAGTATTTAGTTTACAATCTGTGGGTTGACCAGATTATCAGTTTGTAACAAAATTTCACTATTTAAGCAGTACAGTTAGGTCAGTAACAACAGTTAGGAAAGAAATAAAAGTTAAAGTTAAAAGAGCTAGAAATTGTGTCTTAGCTGGTCTTTCCCTTCTGCTATATTTGCTATGGGCAAGCTCTTCTTGTAGTTTCTAGATTGACCCCTCTGGTTGATTGTATCTAAACTACGCTTTTCTGTATTCTCTAAAAATACCAGTGCTTAAAGCTTGGTGTGGTGATATGCCTCTCTGACCCTGGCACTCAGACTCTAAGCCATCCTGGACTAACTAGAGGCCTTGTCGTTTTCCCTTTGAGTGACTGTGACACTTCTCCTGTGTACTGTTTAACCGTGCTCTGGTCTTTTTCTAACATCTAACATCTGACACCCTCAACACAGGCTTACATGTAGGCAAAACAACAATGAACATAAAAATAAGATTGAGGAATTTTACTCTTTGCTCAGTAAGTTTATCTCTTGGCCTTAGTTCCCCTGAACTTTGAGGACATAGTTGAAAATATGAATAGTACATGGCATACAGTTAAAACATACCTATGGCTTTTTATTCTCTTTAATGATTGGAGCTACTCCCAGGTCTTTACCATGTTTTAAAAGATAAAAATTGTATAGAGGGCTTGAGAAATGGCTCAGTGGTTAAGAGCACTGAGTGCTGTACCAGAGGACCTGTGTTCAATTCCCAGCACCTACATGGCAGCTCACAACTGCCCCAATTCCAGGATAGCTGACACCTTCAACACAGGCTTACATGTAGGCAAAACAACAATGAACATAAAAATAAGATTGAATCATTTGAGAAAAAAGGAATTTTACTCTTTGCTCAGATCATCTGGCTCATTTAATTTTTCTTGAACTCAGTAACACATTGTTGGTATTAAGTACACTTTTATTCAATCCTTTGTCTTTTCTTCCCTTTTCTATTAGAATCCCTTAGTACAGAAATGTCATCTCAAGCATCTGTCAGTACACTGCTTGTGATTAGTAAACTGTTCAGTGGGTGAATGAATGAATAATCCATACATCACATAATTGAGGGGAAGCCTGTATCGTGAAGAGTAAAAGCATATAACCCCAGGCTTTGCCGTGGAAAGCTAGCTATCCAAATTTTCATTCCTAAGTATTGCCATTGGTTTTTAAAGACTTAAGGTACAGGTGTCTGAAGTTCAAATGCTAAATATAATTTATATATAAGCAACTAAAATATTTTCCCCTCCTACAATTGGAACTGGTTTCATAAGTCTTGTGTTTATACAAATAACATGGGCTGCTATATCTTATCATAGTGTAAAGTTAATAACTGGCTTAACCAGTAAGCTATTTTGGAAAGTATTCATTCTTAATTTCATTCTGTGGAACTAATTTCTACTTCAAGCAGGAATTTTTCATATCAGCTATAATAGGGATTTTTTACAGTTCATACAATGAGAAAAGTTTATAGTATATTTCAGGGCATTTAGTATATTTCAGGGCATTTGGGAGCCATTTTAAATAAAAAATAGAATCTTGCATTTCAGTGTAAAATCACAGGTCCAAAAATAGATTGCAAATTCTTTTAAGATTAAAAAGCATGATAACAGAACTTGACCTGTGGTTCATACTTAGGATTCATACTTTGATTTAAAGCCGGATCAATTACTGACGCTGTACTTACCACAAGAGATTCATGCTTATCAAAGAAAATGGCATCTTACTTTCTTGGGACCACTCATAACTTGTTCTGCAGTTGTCTTAGATGTAAAACAAAGAATTTTGCAAACTTATTATAATGTTTGTTTTGTATATTGATTTAGGGTTTTTTTTAGATTTACTTTATGTAGATGAATGTTTTGTCTTGTGTATGTATGTACACCAGGAGTGTGCCTGAATCTCAAAGAGGTTAGAAGAAGGCTTCAGATCCCAGCAACTGGAGTTATGTATTGTTGTGAATTACCTTGTGGGTGTTGGGAATTAAATCCAGGATCTCTGCTAGATCAAAAGTGATCTTAACCTTGGGTTTTTGTTTTGTTTTGTTTTTTGTTTTTTTTTTTTTGCTTTTCGAGACAGGGTTTCTCTGAAGCGTTGGAGCCTGTCCTGGAACTAGCTCTTGTAGACCAGGCTGGCCTCGAACTCACAGAGATCCACCTGCCTCTGCCTCCCGAGTGCTGGGATTAAAGGCATGCACCACCACTGCCTGGCTTAACCATGGTTTTAAACTTAGCTATCTCCAGCCTTGGCCCTCAGTTTCACAAATTTATTTTGAAAGATATATGATTTTTATTTTTATTTAACCATTAATGTAATAGCTAAGAACTTTGTTTTGTTGACATCTTTTTCTTTTATTAAAAATAGACCCCCCCCACACTCACATAATATCTCCTGATTTCCAGTTTCCCCTTCCTCTACTCCTCCCAGATCCTTCCTACCTCCCCTCCCACCTGGGTTCCCTCCCTTTCTCTCATTAGTAAACAAACAGGTTTCTAAGGAATAATAATAAAATAAAACAAAAGCTTACTCATCAGAACTGGGCAGACCAAATAAGGAAAAGAACCCTAGAGAAGGCACAAGAAACAGACCCACTCGTTTGCATCCTCAGGAATCACATAAAAACACTGAACTAGAAGCCGTAATATGTATATGAAGGACTTAGTACAGACCTTTGTAGGTTCTTCAGTCTCTGAGTTCATTGGAGTTTTGGTCATGTTGATTTAGAGGGCTTTGTTTTCTTGGTGTCCTCCATTTCTTCTGGCTGGTATACTTTTTCTGCCTCCTCTTCCTCAGGGTTCCTTGATCTCTGAGGAGAGGGATTCGATGAGATATCTAGGGCTGTTTTAAGGTCTCTCTCTGGGCAATGTCTGGCTGTGGGTCTCTAAATTTGTACCCATCTGTTGCAGAAGAAAGCGTCTCTGATGGTGGCTTTTATTGCATATTTTAGTTCACAGTGTTTCTGTTGGAAATTCACAAAAATAACTTTTGAAAGCTATCTTCATATTCATTTATTCATCAAATACAGGTTCATTGTCCCTTACCCAAAATGCATAGGACCAGAGGAGCTTAGATTTCAGTTTCCTAGATTTTGGAGTATTTGTACATAGATAATGAGGTATCTTCATTTACGAATCCAGTTCTGATAATGAAATGCATTTGTTTGATTGTACCTCGTCCATATAGCTTGAAATTAATTTTATACATATATACATACATAATTATGTGTGTGTGCACACGTGTGCCCAAGAAATAAATCTAGGGTGTCATTCATTCCTTAAGAGACATCAATCTTGTTTTCAGATAGGGTTTTTCACTGATACTTGTGCTGTGCTTTCTGACCAGGAATTCTCAGAGCCCTCTGTCTCTGCCTTCCCAGTGCTGCATCATAAAGCCTGGCTTTTTATATGGGTCCTAGAGATGGAACCCATGTCCTGTTTTACAGAGTATCTCTCCAGCCTCTTATATAATACATATTTTAAAAATATTGTGTCTATGTATGTGTGTCTGCATGAGTTTATATGCACCATGTACATGCAAGTGCCCATGGAGGTTGGTGGGAGTCAGACCCTTGAGAAGTGGAGTTACACTTGTAAGCAGTAAGCCACCTGATGTGTGTGCAGGAGACTGATCTGTTGACTGAGTTTTCTATCCTGCCCTGTTCCTGCAGTCATTAAGTCCCAAAGAAATCACACAGAGGTCTACATTAGTTATAAACTGATCGGCCATTAGCTCAGGCTTCTTATTAACTCTTATAGCTTATATTCGACCATTATTCTTGTCTGTGTTAGCCACGTGGCTCAGTGCCTTATTCAGTGAGGCAGTCACATCTTGCTGCTTCTGTGGCTAGGTCAGGACTGCAGATGAATGGGCTTCCTTCTCCCCAGAATTCTCCTGTTCTTGTTGACCCACCTCTACTTCCTGTCTGGTTGTCCTGCCTATACTTCCTGCCTGGCTACTGGCCAGTCAGCATTTATTTAAAATATAATTGACAGAATACAGAGCCTTGTCCCACAGCACTCTGATCTGCTGCAAGGGCAGTAACGTGCTCTTAACTGTTCAACTTACTATCTCTCCGCCCCTGTTAGACAATGTTTTTAACAAGTTTGTACATGAAATATAATTTTATGGTGTAAAATTTTCCATTGTGTTGTTAGTACTCAAAAAATACTATGTTAGAACATTTAAATTTTGGACTTTTGGATTAGGAATGATGAACCTGTATTTGGTTTGAAGGATAAGAGGAAGAGAAAACAGAAAAGGTGAAGTGCAGTCCTTGAAATCATGTTCTGTAGCCAGCAGAGTGTTCATATCAGATGTAAAGTAACTTTAGAAAGAGCTGTGCCCAGTGTTGTAGCAAGAAACAATTGAATTATCTGAGTGGGCGGTAGTGGTGCACGCCTTTAATCCTAGCAGCACCCAGGAGGCAGAGGCAGGTAGATTTCTGTGAGTTCCAGGATAGCCGGGGCTACAGAGAAACCGTGTCTCAAAAAAACAAAAAAGGAAAGAAAAGGAAAAAATGAATCTCTATATTCCAGGCACTTTACCATATATGGTCTCAATTATTATTAAGGAAAATTTAAAAATACAGTACTCTCCTTAACTATGCTCATTAAAATGAATTAGTTCATAAACATACAGTGATAATCATTTGGTTTTATGCCATTTAAATGACTTGAAGTTCAGAAAAGTTTTTTATTAGTATTTTACTCATAGCTGTCAATAAAGTATAGACAACTTTTAGAGACAACTTTAAATAGTGGCAAAATGCATTAAGGCCTAAAATTGAGTCCTTACCATTTGTGTCATGAACAGGGTAAACTAGTCTCCTTACTCTGCTCCCACAGAAGTCTGAGCCAAACTTCTGCCTTAATCACAGAAAAAAACACGCTTCCTGTGTATCTCTAAATAATGGGCTTCAGTTACCTACCAAACATCAGAGTTATTGAACAAGACAATTCTCCCTCCTGAACCAGGCATCACTCCCAGAGCCCCTGCTTAACCTTTGTGTGGCCCCCCCTACCTGGTGTGGTGGTCTTTTTGTGTGTTTATGTGTTCACAAGCCTACATGCATTGCTTCCTATGTTTAGCAGGAAATGGAGTTCTCATCAAAAGGACTAAAGTTAGCTGTCAAAAGTAAGTAAAACAAATCTTGATCAAGTGCAAAAGAAAGAAGTATAAAAATAAAAAAATGTACACAGTAATACATAGATCTTATTTTAAAAGTCAAATTTGCCACCTTGAAAAAAATGAACCTTTCATGTTACCCTAAGAACTTGATTTTCATTTATTGAAAGTGGACCCATTCATTGATTTTTTTTTAAGTGGGAAAAAAATGAATATATTGAAAAATATTGGTCCACTGGCAAGAT
Source organism: Arvicola amphibius (assembly GCF_903992535.2). Classification (NCBI taxonomy): domain Eukaryota; kingdom Metazoa; phylum Chordata; class Mammalia; order Rodentia; family Cricetidae; genus Arvicola; species Arvicola amphibius. The sequence continues at coordinate 165,577,992 of NC_052048.2, forward strand.
GCCAAACTAATTTTGAAGACGTGTAGGTGGATGTTTCTTTCCCTCGGCCGCTCTCAAATAATCACTCAGAGGCTTAATCACTTAGTATTAAATTCTCTGCTGATAGCTCTGGCTTGTTACTACCTAACTCTCAGATTTAAATTAGCCCATATTTTTTTTATTTTTTATGTATACAATATTCTCTCTGTGTGTATGCCTAGAGGCCAGAAGAGAGCACCAGACCCCATTACAGATGGTTGTGAGCCACCATGTGGTTGCTGGGAATTGAACTCAGGACCTTTGGAAGAGCAGGCAACGCTCTTAACCTCTGAGCCATCTCTCCAGCCCCTAGCCCATATTTCTTATCTATGCTTTGCCACATGGCTCATGGCTTGTTACCTCATTTTCTATACATCTTGCTTCCTTGGAGGCTCCCTGGTATCTCCTCTGACTCCTTCCTTCTTCCTCCCAGAGTCCTCTGCATGATCTGTCAGCTTTTTATTAACCAACAAGAATAATACATTTGGGCTGGAGAGATGCATTGCCTGCTCTTCCAAAGGTCCTGAGTTCAATTCCCAGCAACCACATGGTGGCTCACAACCATCTGTAGTGGGGTCTGGTGCCCTTTTCTGACCTGCAGGCACGCACACAGACAGAATATTGTATAAATGAATGAATGAATGAATGAATGAATGAATGAATAATACATATTCACAGTGTACAAAAAGATTATTCTGCAGCAAAGAAGGGTGAAACTAGAGGCAGAACATCTTAACAGTCTAGAAACTGGATGGTCAGATCTCACTGGAATGGAGTTAGAGAAAGGGCGATTGAATTTGAACAAGAAACATTTGTTGATTGACTATGAGATGGGGTATAGAATGAAATGGTATCAGTGCTAGTATTTTATCAAGAACAGAAATAAGTGTGTTTAGGTGTGAGAGTTCAAGGTATCTGTGAGGGCACTTGAATGCCTGTTTCTAGTAAGTAGTTGTCTACCAAGAGATTTCTTTTGTTCCTAGAATAATCATTGAAAGATTATGCTCTGTTGGGAAGCAGTTCCATAAATAGATTTGGTCTTTTATTTTCATAACTGAAGAACAAAAACAATACTAAAAATATTGTCAAAAATAAATTATCTAGTGGTCAAGTTTTTATAAAAGTTGAAAAATACCTCATCTTATGTTTCACTTTTTAATAATTGACGTTTATGATCTGGGAACTCAATAACAGAATACTTTAGGCATTAAGTTTAATTGCCAGCACCAAAAATAATAAATTAACTAAATTTAGGTTTATGGGACTTTTTTTAAAATAGACTTTTCTAGAGTTTGTGTTGGTTTTGATAAAAAGCGAACTGCACATGGGTACCGTGGAGTGGAATTGGGTTCTAGCTTTCTCTTCTTGTGTTCTGTCACTTGGTGTTTGAACAGAGTCTGACTAGTAGAATGGGAAGGAGTATTGGTATATAGAAAATCACAGGTGTACATAGACATAAACCAGCTTCATAACCTGTAGGACACAAAGAAACTAACACGTGGTGTGAAATGTCTGTACTAGAGTATTTTTAAGAATACTGACCCTAAGATCGGTAAGGTGGCTCATCAGGTAAAGACACTTGTTGCCACCTCTCATAACTGCTTAAACTCAGGAATCCACAGTGGAAGTAAAGAACTGACTCCTGAAAGTTGTTCTGCACCCCCACATATGCTTTGTGGTGTGTACATACACGCATACACATACACAATAAACAAATGTTTAAAAATGCTAATATTATACTAACACATATTGTTTCATGACTTTTCTTGGGAAGGACATAAACAAATGTCTATTCAATCCAGATAGAACACAGATAATGAAGCAGTGAAGCAGTTGCACCCAAATGTAACTTGGTGTATCTGAGTTTATTGGTGTTGCTTATGGTGTAGTGAGGAGCTGCGGGCAGGCCTGCTTTTCGTCCTGCCCGGCTCCCAGCTGCCTGGCTAGCTTATGCCCGAAATAATTACACGGAAACTGTATTCTTTTAAACACTGCGTGGCCCATTAGTTCCAGCCTCTTATTAGCTAATTCTCACATCTCTTGCTTTAACCCATATCTAATAATCTACGTAACACCATGAGTGGTGTCTTACCAGGAACGATTCAGCATGTCTGACCTGGTGGCTGGCTTCATGGCGACTGTCCCAGAGAGGAGAGGTGGGGCAATTGTCTCTGAGAGGAGAGACAGGGCAATTGTCTGAGCCATCTACCTCACTTCCTTTTTCCTGTTCTGTCTACTCCACCTATCTAAATCTTGCCCTATCAAAAAGCCAAGGCAGTTTGTTTATTAAACAATGAGAATCCTCCATCATTATGGGAACATGGGTGACCCTTTGACAGCTGCAGTACCAAGTACTGCCACCCTAGCACGAGTGATGAAATTTACTAGACAGCTCTGTCGTGTGGCAGAGACTCTCATTTCCCTCATTGTAGACAGGAATCAGAAAAAAGGAAAAGCTGAAGAGACCAGGGCAAAATATAGCCTCCATGTATTCTCTTCTAGGAATCTTCCAGCTAGGCCCCACCTCCCAGTAATACCATCAAACCCTATTTCCATCGGGTGATTAATTAATTAATTAATCTTGAGGGAGAGGATTCAGTCACTTCTCCAGAATCCCCCAGAGGGCAACCAGGCCTTAAAACATGAGTCTGTGGGGAGCATTTCATACTCACACTGAAACATCTGGCCATTCTAAACAAATGAGAGTTCATTAGTATTTCTAGATTTTTTTTTTTTTTCAACACAAAGTGACTGCCAGGTTTGGGACAGACATAACCTGTATTAAAGCGTCAGCTGTTTGACAGGCAGCATTCAAAGTATCCTGACAAGGGAATGCACAGGTGTAGTGATGAGATGAGCAGGCTTGCTTTTCGTCCTGCGTGGCTCCCGCACAGCTAGCTTTACACCCGAAATAGCAACACACAAATTGTATTCATTTAAACACTGCTTGGCCCATTAGCTTTAGGCTCTTACTGGCTAACTCTCACATCTTGATTAACCCATTTCTATTAATGTGTGTAGCACCACGAGGTGGTGGCTTACCAGGAACATTGAACACATCTGACCTGGGGCTGGCTCTATGGCGTCTGCCTCACTGCCTTCTTCCTCTTAGCATTCTGTTCTGTCTTCCTTGCCTACCTATGTTCTGACCTATCAGGCCAAGCAGTTTTCTTTATTAATTAACAAATGAAAGCAACAGATAGATAGAAGACCCACCTACATCATACAGGCATAATCTTTCTCTGTTCTTTATTGTATTCCTAGGTAAATCTGTGGGAGATCTGGAGGATTTTAGAAGAGGACTTGGAAACTTAGCAATTTTTTGTGGTTGTTGCTTCTATAAATTTTGTTGTGTGCAATTTCATATGTGTATATATTGCATACTGGTTATTCTCTCCCCAACTCCTATATCTGTCCCTTCTTTGTTCTGTCTCATGTCCCACAGAATTTGACTAGAGCCATCTGTATGATCTTGGGTTTGGAACTTTCTATTAGAGTCTGTTAGACTCATCAGTGTATATACAGTTGGGTAGTATGTCTCTCCTCCTCCAGAATCTGTTAGATTGCAGCAGTTCAGCAGTGGTGAGGACCCATGATCCCCTTCCCCATCTGAAGCTGATTGTTGGGCAGGTTTAGCCAGCAGGCACAGCTGCTGTTAGTTCATGATTCAAAGCTGTGTTGTACTGAGAAGACATCATTCCAAGTACCTCTCCCTCTCTTCCAGCTCTGACATTGCCCCACCCCCTTCCACGGCCATTCTTTTTTCTCAGCATCTTCTACAGGCATGGGTCTCTGTGTTTGCTTCCACTCACTGAAAATTAAGGCTTGAGAACAATTTGTCTCTGATTATAAACATAAATATTTAGAAGGCAGTTTGGGGTCATGTCACTTTAGCTATACCATAGTGTAAGTTTCCACTAGAGCCTCAGGCTTCTTTGCCCATGGGTTTTTGGCTGTATTTACATTGCTAGCTATAAATATTCTTCTGTGGACCTCAGATAGAATCAGAGAGCTAGTGGTTGCACTTGTAACAGTCACCATTGTTCACCTGCTGCACTATCTCACTGGTACAGTAATTTTGTTGTTGTTGTTGTATTTTATGGGTATGGGTATTTTGCTTGCTTATCTGAACTAACACAGTATCTTGGGAAGATGGTATTTTCTTTCATTGTAGTAGACACATATTTGTTACTTTAGCATTTGGGAAATCCAAGTGTAAAGTTAAGAAACTTCACAAAGTCCAGATTTAAATATTTCAGGCATAGCTGGTATAATCCAGGTAGAATTTGAGCCTCTGTCTTCTCCCCTGGCCTCCTGGTCCTGTTGCTTTTCTTTAGGTCTACCATTCAGTTTGGATAGAAGAGCTCTTGTTATCTTTTGGTTACATAGTACAATAAAAGAGAAAAGTAAGTCCATTGAACAAAAAAATTAAATCACTTTTGCTCTCATAGTAAAAACTAAAATTGACAAATTCTAAGAGGTATATACCTTTGTTTAGAAACAAAAATTTTTAAAAGCTTAGCCACTAATTTGTATCATTAAAATATATTCTACTTGATATTAGTATTTTAATTCTGACAGCTCTGTATGTAATGTGTCATACAGAACATAACATTAAGAATGTTAAAAAGCGATTTCAAGTCTTAAGCTTATAAAATAAATATTTGATTATTTTTTAACATACATTTTTTAGTTAACTGTGGTCGTGTCTAAGACTTACATTTTATCTTTTAAAGATTTATTTATTTATTATGTATACAGTATTCTCAGTATTCTGTCTGCATGTGTGCCTGCTGGCCAGAAGAGGGCACCAGATTACTTTATGGATGGTTGTGAGCCACCATGTGGTTGCTGGGAATTGAACTCAGGACCTTTGGAAGAGCAGGCAGTGCTCTTAACCATTGAGCCATCTCTCCAACCCCTAAGACTTACATTTTAATGCTTCCTGACAGTTCTTTACCTGGGGAGGGAGGAGGTTAAACAGTTTACAATATCATAATAGATCTTAACAAGTACAGCATAGTAATTAGCATTGCCCTTGCCTTTTCTTCCCCCTTTTCTTCATTTTTAGGCTAACAGATATATTTGTTACTTTTCTGTTGCTGTGATGACCAAAGGAAACTTAAGGAAGAAAAGGTTTCTTTTGGCTTATGATTTCAGAGGGCTAGAGTCCATCATGGCCAGGCATAAGGAGCAGGAAGCTGGCTTATCACAAAGGGATCAGGGTGTGGCTATATGTTTCAAAGCCTATGATATACTTCCTATAGCAAGATCTTACCTCCTAATGGTGCCACCAGAAGGGGATCGAGTATTCAATATGTGATCTTGTGGGAGACATGCTTCATTCAGAACACCACAACATACAAAAAATGGGTTTTACCATGAAATAAAATCTTCCCCCAAAATCTGGTTCCCTTTATTCCCAGGTAATAAGAATCTGTATCTATCTGTATCCTGTTTCCCTAACAAACAGTTAATTTGCTTTTCGTAGGTATTGCTAAGCTGAAGCCTTGGAAATTCTCCATTATAATTTTTGAGCATTCCATAAATGTTAGGTTCATTTAATTGTTTTGAATCATCATCCATCTAACCAGACAGTATTTATGGACTGTTGACTGATCTTAGCAAGATACTAGAGGTTGAAGATAAAAGATGCCCAAAGTAGTGGTCTGCACTGAACATGGGTTCCTGGGGAAAGAGCCCTCAAAACAGTTCTGAGTACAGGGCACAAAGGGATAAACAAGGCGCAGGGATAGAGCAGAGGATTTCGGCAGTGCTGCTTAGAAAGGGTGCTGTGGTAGACAGCCCTTCAGCTAGGTCTCAGATAAACAGAAAAGACAAGACTTAGCACCAGTGGTTTTTTGGGGGGTGGGGGAAGTTATAACTCAGACTAGTAGTCAGTTTCTCCCCCCCCCCCCCGTGTGTGTGTGTGTGTGTGTGTGAGAGAGAGGGGGGGGGGATTGGGTGGAGATGTGAAGGAAGTTTATACAGTGAGATAAAATTCTGCTGTCTGCTTGACTATATGCACATTTATAAAGTCTTTAGGAACTGCTTTCGATTATGTGCAATGTATCTCAATATATGAAGAAAATTAGTTTATATATTTTTTTTAATAAAGGGGTGGTTGCCGGTGACAGTTTGTTGCCTATGGCAACCTACCAATTGCTGAATTTGGCAGAATTTAGGTCAAGGACTTAAGAACCTTTGTTTGCCTTGTAGAGGCATCTGGAGATAATTCTAGCCTGAGGAGGAGGAGGGGCTGTCTTGTGTGCCCCTAAAGGGTATCAGGGAAAGCAATTACTTCTTACACTAAGGCTGCACTTTTTTTTAAGATTTGTTTATTTATTATGTATACAACAATCCTTCCATGTATGCTTGCATTCTAGAAGAGGACACCAGATCTCATTATAGATGGTTGTGAGCCACCATGTGGTTGCTGGGAATTGAACTCAGAACCTCTGGAAGAGCAGTCAGTGCTATTAACTATTAACCTCTAAGCCATCTCTCCAGCCCCAAGGCTGCACTTTTTTGTGCGGTTTTTTCTGCCTAGGACTAGAAGGTGAGAAATGGGGTGTGTGTGTGTGTGTGTGTGTGTGTGTGTGTGTGTGTGTGTGTGTGTTTGTGTTTCCATCCTTCCCCTCTCCTATATTTCTCAGGAAAGTGAGCATTAGCTCCTCACCCAGCTTCCTCAGGATACATACACCTTGTCCCTGTCATTTTAATGAATTAGGTCCCACAAGGCTAAGCAGCTCTACCAGTAACTAAGTACGTAGCTGCCTCTCCCACTTGACGCATGCTTCTTTTGCTTGGCCTATATGTAGTAAACCTCACTTCACTGCCTTCCGAAGTCAGCAAGACAGACCACTTTGCTTGCATGATTATGGGTGAGGGGGCAGGAGCTTGGACAATTTACTGGAGGCTGCATCACTGAAGACAATGCTTCTTCCCCCAGCAATCATTAAGAGCCCACAGATGCTCAGGGAAGACTGAGTCCTCATTAGCTTCTCTCTCCATCTATGAAGGAATGTTTGTGTGCCCAGGTTTATGTAGCTCCTGGCAGGTAACACAGCTACTTGAGACTTCTGAGTATAGTGACCAGGCATGCCTGGAAGACAGTGATCTACAACACTCCACCCCTGGCTTTCTGTCCCGTCTTCAATATCCTCTGAGCCTGAAGGGAGTGGTACAGATGTCCCATTTAGAGCAGTACATCCAAGAGTACCTCTCAGCACTTTGGACACCTATGAATCTCTGTAGTAACAGCCATCCACAGCAAAAACAAAACACGAAAAACAAAAATAAAGCATCTCTGACCAAAACTGATAGCAGTACTTACTGATGGATGGATATAAATATTTAGAAGAAAATTTCACAGACACATCCTGCTTACATAATGTGCCTTTTAGTGATAACTCTTAAATGAAGAAATATATTTTTATTTTTTAAATGGGCATACACTAGCAGTATATTCCTTTACTTGAAAGACCTTTAACATGTGTAGACAGTTATAAACCCACTACCACAATCTGGCATTATTCAAATGCCCTCGTTTTCTTCCTTTCCTTTATTCATTCTCTTTCCCACCCTGTCCCAAACTCCTTTGCTGTAGAGACGACCCTGCTTCAGATGGTACTGCTCACAATTTTTTACCTTTGAGGGACAAGGGCAGTGCGAGCTCAGTGAAAATCCTGGTTTAGGTTTTGAATCTAGGGCTAGGAATTTGTGGTATGGTATGCTTTTAAGACTGGTTCCTACTTGCCAATTAATTACAGAGGTAGTAATAATGAACACTGAACACTATAGTGTACTGTGCTAGGGGTGCTATGTGGTTTGATGGGTAGGATTAATTAAATACTTAAAAATATTTTGACATAAAATGGGCATATTGGATGTGCAAGAGCATATGTACTAATAAGGTTGAATGTTGTATGCAAAAAGTCTTAGAGTATCACTAACCTTTTGAGTTTCTCTTTCAATCCAGTGCAGTACTTTAGAATTAATTCAACTTGTTTCATATATCTATAGTTCTTTTTTATTGCTAAGTAATTACATTATATAGATATACCACAGTTTATTTGTCCAGTGGATGTTTGAGCTATAAATTATTTCCAGTTTTGAATAATTTTGAATAAGTTTTGATGTGAATATAAGTTGCTTTTTATGTGGGGGTAATAATTTGGCATGATATTTTTATCTTTTAGGGGATTTGCCTAACTATATTAAAAGGGCCAAACGTTTTTTTTATTTTTCGTACAGCTTTACATTCTTATAAGTATTGTAAGGAGCTGCCGTTGTCTTCAACCCACACCAGCAATCTTTTTATCTTACCCTTTCTGTTTTGTGTGGGGTAGTATTTCCTGTTTTCTTTATCCGTTTTCTGATGAAGAATACCGAGTATGCTTTTTCACATATGTGCATGTCTTGTACGTATCCTATTTGGTGAAGTATCCATTCACATGTTTTTGCTTAGTTTTTTGTTTTGCTTTGTTTGTTGTTTTCTCCTGTTAAATCGTAAGTGTACTTTGTGTAGTCATGAATAGATTTGCTGATAAAGTTGTGTATTTGGATAAAGATTCTAAATGCTTAGGATCAGAAGTTTCTCAGCATCCAGGACATTCATATTTTGGAGTGTTTTCCTGCATTTATGTAGTTTTGAGTTAAATCAGTGTACCTACCTAATTTCATCTTTTCTCACGTATGGACTTCTTTAAGAGTTCTTTATTTGTTTTAAAAGAAGTAAAATTGTGTGAAAATGTTTATCTGTAGACATCTTTAAATTCTTAACTGTATTAAATTAGATATTTTACCTTTATTTAGTCTAATGTAATTATATTAAATGACTAAATAAGTAATAACAAACTGTGTTTGTAGAAATGTTATAGTCTTTAAAGAACTTTGAAATTTATATAATACTGATTTGGCTTTTTTGTTATTTTAGCAGAATGTATACCGTGTTATTTACGTCTTCATTTCTGTCTTAGGTACGTATAGCAGCAAAATTCATCATTCATGCCCCTCCTGGAGAATTTAATGAGGTTTTTAATGGTAAGTCATTAAAATCTTTAAAAACTTACTCGTGTGTGTGTGTGTGTGTGTGTGTGTGTGTGTGTAGGTAGGTAGGTAGAGGTCAAAGGACAATTTTACGTAAATTGGTTTCTGAGGATCTAGCTCAGATTGTCAGGCTACCACAGCAAGTACTTTTATACCTGAACCATTTGAACCCCCATGATATGCTTAATTTGTAATGCTAAAGCTTTATAAATTCTTCCTCTTCAGAGCTTTCTTTATAAGGAAATGATACCTACTGAAAGTCAGTAAAAATGGGAGTATTTATCTGTTCCTCACAAGATTATAAAAGGACAGAAGGCTTGTTGGTGCCCCTTGATCACAAACTGTAATTATGTTTTCTATAGGCCACACTCGTTTGAAATCTGTGACTGTGTTGTCAAACTAAGAAACATAGTCCTAAATATTTTCTGGGAATTTATAAGACCATTTTCTGCTGCAGTTTATCTTTAATTCTTTGGAGATGCTGTGCATCTGCCTACAGCAACTCTTTAAACTGACCTTTTTTTAAATTTCCTAATTAAAAATTAAAATTAAATTCCTAATTAAATTTCCTGTTACCTAATCAAAATCTTTTGCTTTTTAAGTACCATGGTGCATATTTGTAGTTTGGTCATTAGAATATTTTGATCTTATGTGTATTGGAAGTTTTAATGCTTCAATAAAACAAACTATTCCTTGCAATATTCATACAGAAAATAATAATACATAAAACATAATATTGTTTTGCAGATGTTCGATTATTGCTTAATAATGATAATCTTCTCAGGGAAGGAGCGGCACAGTAAGTATTTTATGTTTCCATAATTAAGGTGACTGGGAAAGAAAAGATGTTGTAAAGGTGACAATGAAGGTCTAGTTCTTGACATAGAATTTCTGAGATACAGTAAAGTTTGCACAACTATTTATATAAGTATTCACATTTACATGGATGTGTATATTAGACTGAGAAGTCACAGGGGTAGTTAGGGAAAAATATGAAATAAAATTCTCTTTTCTTTGTGTTTGCCACTGTTTTACATACTACGTAACATTGCTCATATATACTATGTACATGATACACAACATGCATATCTTTTAAAATCTTAACTTAAACTTTTAATTTCCTAATTAAAAATTAATATTAAATTCCTAACTAAATTTCCTGTTACCTAATCAAAATCTTTTGCTTTTTAAGTACCGTGGTGCATATTTGTAGATAGTTTGATCATTAGAATATTTTGATCTCTAAAGAAGTGATTGTCACTTGCTATTAAAAAACGTTTTAAAGCTTGTAAAGCCTAAGTTTAGGCGGCATCACCAAAATACTCCATATGTTCCCATGCCAGTTCTCTGGAGCAAATATATAAGCAGAAATGTGGGCTCCTCTTCAGTTGTTTTTGATACTGAATTTTTTTTATGCATTCATATCTCTTTCCTACATGTGCTTTTTTCTTCTTTTAGAAAAGATGTGGTTTCATCTTTTCTAGTCTGTCTGTCTTCCTTCCTTCCTTCCTTCCTTCCTTCCTTCCTTCCTTCCTTCTTTCTTTCTTTCTTTCTTTCTTTCTTTCTTTCTTTCTTTCTTTCTTTCTTTCTTTCGTCTCCCTCTTTTTGTAAGGGGACAAAGCAGAGCTATTGTTTTTTTAGTGGATAGAGTTGATGCCTTTTTACTAAAAGCCAAAATTTCGTTATCTGTCCAAGTAAAATCTGACTCGCTGAAAGAGCCTGTTACATTAAATCTAGAACACTATTGAAATACCTCCCAATACTCGTATTCAGCAGACAAAAGAATATCAGGCTTCACCATTATGAAATCGGTAAGCCTTGTAGGAATTTTTTTCATCAGATTCAGAATGTCCAGTATAAGACCATATGAAATAAAATAGAATACTAGAAACATATCAAAGGCCTTCAGAACCCAAAGAAAGAACACTTTAATTTCTATTTTGAAAAAAAAAAATGGGTTTATTTTATTATTAAGTGTGTGTGTGTGTGTGTGTGTGTGTGTGTGTGTGTGTGTGTGTGTATTGAATCTCTTGGAACTGTAGTTAGAGGCAGTTGTGAGCTGCCCAACATGGTTACTGGGAGCTACTTCAAGTTCAGTATATGCTCTTAACTACTGAGCTATCTCCCTAAGCCCTTTGACTGATTCTGAAATGCTGAATAAGGTACTTATTTTGAAAGGGACTTTGGAAGTCATCTAGTACAAATTTGGTTTTATAAGGTAAATGAAGTTCTTACTAGCTAATAATAGGATTGGAAAAAATCATATATTCTGATTGCCCTACTGTGAGTACCTTTTGCATTGCAGTGTACCATTTATTTAAAACCTGTCACATACTCTAGTTTTTCCAGTTTGCTCTTCTTCCTACTCCTGCCTCCAGGTTAAAGATACATGAGGTTTGATAATGTGGGCAGTAAGAGGCTTTAGGTTCACCTGCTACTAAATTGCTATTTACATTTCTTAAAGTATTCATTTTTTATTTGGTTGGTTGGTTTTGGTTTTTCAAGACAGAGTTTCTGTGTGTGACAGCCAGCCCTAGCTGTCCCGGAACTCACTTTGTAGACGAGGCTAGCTTAGAACTCTCAACAATCCGTCTGCCTCTGCCTCCCAAGTTCTGGGATTAAAGGTGTGCGCCACCACCGCCCAGTCTATATGCTTTAAAATACAAATTTTATTAGAAAACCTTAATTCTAAACTCTAAGTGATTGAATTTACAAACATAGCTTTGAAGTAACTAATTCAAGGGTGAGTGAGTGTCTTAGTTACGGTTGCATTGCGGTGATAACATAGCTGATATAAGCAACTTAGCTTTTGGTTTTGGAGAGTTCCAGTAAATGATGATACAGAAATCATGGTGGCAGAAGCTTATAACTGAGGCCATTCAAAGGATCAGGGGGATGAGTATAACTTTGAGAGCTATGACCCGGTAACCTACTTCCCCAAGCTTAGTCCTCGCTTCCTCAGACTCGCACAGCCTCCCACAGTAGCCACACCACCTGTGGAACAGGAGCCTTTTGTGGGCATTGCATATACAAAGTCTGACAGTCTGACCATATTCAGACTATTCTTAGGAATATTACTGGTGTGTTAAGAAAGTTGAAAGCAAGTAGCGGCTCTGACTTCCTGTCTGTGCACTTCTGTGTTTGCTTCCTTCGGGTTTTAAAGTGCTATGTTGGGACATTCAAGAGATGGCGATTTAATTTTACTTTGGTGTCTTTGTATTTATTTCTCTCCTATAATAGATAGAGTCTTAAAGTTTAAAACTCTCAATAGTGTTCTGTTAAGTGGAGACAATTTCCTAGATATACAGTAGTATCAATTTAGCAGAACACAAGTTGCAGTTCTGTATATAATTTTCCATACCTTGAGTCTTTTCTACACGTTACATAATTATCACATAAATAAAAGAGGCCTTCGTCTATATCTCCACCATTTCGTACTAAGTTTCTGCTGTAGGCTTTTCGATAGCCTTACAGCTCTTCTGTTTCTACTCACGCACTGCATGTTTGTGTGCACCGCTGCCACATTAGTCTTCAGAGGCACATCTGCCACTATGCTTTGCCTCTCAGAGTAATTCTTCTGTCCGATACCTTCCAGGGTTGGTGAGATGATTCAGTGAGTAATAGCGCTTCCTACCCATCTGTGTAAGCCTGGTGACCCAAGTTCAGTCTCCTGACCCCTTGTCCAGGTGGTAGGAGAGGACCAGCTCCATAGAGTTGTCACCTCCATACATGCAGCATGACAAGCCTCCTTCTGCCATCACAAGCAAGCATAATGATAATAAACAACCTAAAAGATCTTCCAGTGCAACTCTGTACAATCCAGTGAGCACCTGCTTAGTGCTTTCTGTGACATTGGACCGTTTCTATCCTTTATTCCTACCAGTCCCTCCAATTAAACCATTCTTCTCTTCCCTTCCTATTATCCCCTCTCTTCTCCCTATCCCTCTCTTTTTGTTATGTGTATGCATGTATGTATATTTAAATGTAATTGCCCATGTGTGTTTGTGTAGCCTGAGATTGACATGGGGTCTCTTTCTCTCTTGCTCTCCACGTTATGTTCTGAGACAGGGTGTTGCACTGAACCTGAACCTCACCCTTTTGGTTAGGCTTGCCGTCCAGTGAACCCCTGGGATCAGCCCATTTCTGTCTCCCAGCACCAGGATTGCAGACCGTGCTGTGTCTTTACGTGCTTCCTAGAGATTTGAATGCAGGTTCTTATGTATGTGCAGTAAACCCTTTTACCCTGAGCCATCTCCCCTGACCCATCTCTCACTTTCTAGAAGATAGAGCCTGCTTAATTTCTTAGTGTCACATTGATGAAATTATTCTAGGGGTGTTTTTGTTGTTGCTTTTACTGTTGCCTTGATATACTGTAATTCCTTGAAAATGCATTGGTAATTCTCGAATATTTCTAATTTTTGCTATGGCTAGGTGTTTTCATTAGGCATTTATTCTCTCTTGTTCTCAACTGTAAGACTTTTGTCAGTAGAAACTGTGATTATCACAGTACCTAGTATGTAGACTAATTTCTTAAATAATTGTATATGTACATTAAAAATTGGTGATCATTGCTTCCAGGTTCTTTTAATAAGTGGCTACTTATATATGCTGCTTGTATTTTATTTTGCTAAGTTAAAAGCTACATATCATTGCTTTCTTTTAAACAACCATATCTATAGTTTAGCTGTAGATAAGAAAGTTACAGCTTTATTAACCTTAACATGTACAGTATAGATTTACTGTCAGTTGATTTTGAAAAATATTAGTATGGTTTTGAATAATTGGACTTTTTCTTTTTTAGTGCATTTGCACAGTATAACTTGGACCAGTTTACACCGGTAAAAATTGAAGGCTATGAAGATCAGGTACGTGTCATACAATACAAATCACACTGCTTTTTATTTTAGTTATAAAAGTATCCTGAAAGAATTGTTAGATGGTATAATAGTCGTCATTTTAATCATAGACATTTACTGGCAAAATAATTGAAATGCTCATTTATCAGAAAATCACTTTAAGCATGAACCCAGCTGTAATGTCTTATAGCTGTTCTAGCTTTCATGAGGCTGAGATAGCAGGATCGCCATTAATTCAAGGAAAGCTTGAGTTACATAGTGAGTACCAAGATAGACTGAGCTACACTGAATAACTTTACATTCAAAACCATGAAATAGAAAGGTTCCTAGAAAATAATTGGATTATATCTACAAGTCTTTCTGTATTCTCTTTTCTAAAACAAAACCCACAAAAAGTCATTACCAATTTTTGTTGTTGTTCTTTAGAGCTGTCATAGTCCGTGACTTGTGATTCTATTGAGTCATAATTACATGGATTGCATCAACTGATGGGGACAATACAAGAAAAAAGATTGGAAGGAGTCTTTGGTTGCTTCTGTTTGACATTATTATATAGCTTAAGTTTTGTGGTTCAAGGGGAGAACTGTAAGACTAGACAGGTAACTAAAGGGAAAACGTACCTAGCTCTGCACGAATGCGAGTAGAGAGGTAGATGAGCAGTGGGGAGGGCTGGCTGCTCTTGCAGAAGACCCAAGTGTGGTTCCCAGCAGCCACTTCAGACAGGTCACGGCTATCTGTATCTTCTGCTTCAGAGGTTCTGCCGCCCTCTTTTGGTCTCCATCAGCATCTACACTCACATGGACAGACACACAAACATACATACACATAATTTAAAATATATTTTAAAGATATATATGATACTGTTACTTCATTTCTTCAGAGATTTTGGTACGTTGATTTTTTTTTTTAATTGGTTACCTTTACAAGCAATACTACATTGATTGTCTTTGTATTCTTGGTAACATTGACAATGATTGTCTTTAGATAAATCCGTAGAACATTTACTACATTAGAAAATGCATCTTTTAAAAATATTTACTGGCTTCTAAAGTCATTTTAACAAGCTAGCATAATTTCAGTACTTCAAACCAAAAAATGTCTTAAAAAGTAGTGTATACTAATTTCATACATTGAATGTAGTTTTAAGAACTTTAGTAGCAAACAGTGGGCCAGTACGGTGACTTAATGGGTAAAAGCACTTGCTGTGCAAGATTGATGACCTGATTTTGACCCCTAGAGCCCACAGTGCAATGAGTGGCCTGAGTCTCAAAAGCTGTCCTTTAAGCTAGGCATGGTGGCACATGGCTTTAATCCCAGACCTCATGAGGGGTGGATCTCTGAGTTTAAGGCTACCCTGGTCTGGCGAGTTTCAAGACAGAGTTGTTAACACAGAGAAACCCTGTCTCTGAAACAACAAAAACAAACAGAAAAATTATCTTGATATAATTGCTATTTGTCAGCTAAAGTTTAAAAAGTTAGCCAGGTGGTGGTGATATATGCTTTTTATCCCAGCAGAATCTCTGAGTTAGAGGCCATTCTGATCTACAGGATGAGTTCCAGGACAGCCAGGGTTACACAGAAAAGCCCTATCTCGAACCAAATAAACAAATGAATAAAGTTTAAAAAGTAAATAAGAACAGTGTTAAGGATTTACAACAATACTTTACCATTTTAATGGTGCTTTGCCCTTCTCTAGAGAAGAAAATGCTTGAAAACACTTGTAAATAAAGAAATGACATACCTGTAATGGATTGGTGGATTAAATTATGTTAACACTGTGGGATATTATGCAGCCATTAAATAGGATGGTGAAAGATAGCTGGTAGACTTGAAGCGATTTCTTTAGGTGTTGTGTTGAGAAAAAGTCCAGGTCTAAGTGGCTTAATAGAAGAACAGGACCATCAGAGCCGTATTATAGCCAAAAGACAAAGCTTTATTCATTCAGTCTGTGAACTGCCAGGCTGTCCCCAGGAGAAGGGCAAATGAGTTTGGGTTTTATAGGGTGCTTTTAATTGGGCAGGAGTATATCAGGACAGCATTAAGGAAAAGGAACTGCATGAAGTTTGGGTGGTGGGTTTTCCTCTGTGGTTAAGTTCTGAGGAGGCAAGGGATTAGCAGACTCCGAGGAAGTTTAGAATGTTCAGTTTCCCTCTCACCAATGAGACTGGGTTCCACGGGGTCAACCATCTTGGCGTTTTAGGTGATTTTCATCTGGGCCAGCCCAACAAGATGCATAAAAAGGTGTGTGTGTGTGTGTGTGTGTGTGTGTGTGTGTATGTATGTTTATCATTCTTTGAAAACAGTGACCCAAAACCATACATGTACATATTTATCTAACATAACATTTATTATCACAAAATATTTAGAAAAGCTAGATCTAGATCCTATGTTGTCAGCATGATTTACATCAAAGGGATGGGAAAGTCCTGTCACAGACTGGTACAGCTGCAGAAGAAAAAGGCTTTGTTTTGTTTTGTTCTTAAGTAAGACACAAAATAAAGGGGTTATTCATGTATTTTTAAATGTACATAAATGTATAAACTATATTTTATAGTTTTGGAAGTTAGTAGTAATAATTAGTTTATAAGAAACAAAAGCACATGCTGGAGAACAGAAAGAATGTGGGCACCAACAGAGAGGACTGGAGAGCTGCCTTACTGGATTGAAACCATCTCATTGATAGGGTCTTCGTATTTAGGAGCTCAGGCCTGCTCTCAGAAATAGTAAACTGTGGCTCATTGTGTGGGTAGGGGAATAGATGGGTGACTGGATAGCCAGTTCCCCTCTTAGAATCCAAAAATTGTAGTGAAAGAAGCTATAATGTACACTAATTGAGAATATCCCTGGTATCTTTGTGGCCTACTCTTTTAAAAGAATGTACTTGCACAGCATAGTTAAAGCAGTTGCTTACAATATAATTGTATGCTTTCAGAACAGGGCTTAAGCAAGTGTTTTTGACTGCGTATCCATGTTAATATTGTTTTCCTAATTTCATTTGAAAATTAAAGGTGTTGATAACAGAACATGGAGACTTGGGAAATGGAAAGTTTTTGGATCCAAAAAACAGAATTTGTTTCAAATTTGATCATTTAAGAAAAGAAGCAACTGATCCAAGGCCATATGAAGCAGAAAATGCGATTGAATCATGGAGAACGTCAGTAGAAACTGCACTGCGAGCTTACGTAAAAGAACATTACCCAAATGGGGTCTGCACTGTGAGTCCCTTCTGTTCCTCACACATAGGAGACAGTTTATGTAATTCCCTGAAATTTACAGTAATGTATAGAGCTAACAGCTATAAGTTCTTTTTTCTTCAAAGAATGTTTATCTTTCTAAAAATATATTCCCAAGGGATAGACTGATTTTGCATTAAATTCAGTTCAGTTAAATTGAGATTAAATTCGGTTCAGACACTGGATTAAAGAAGATGGTGGCACTGTCTGTAGTCTTCTGTTCATGTCTCATCAGCCTGAATTAACGTTTAATTTGGTTACAGAACTCTTAGAACAAATAAAAAAATTGGAAGTGGAATTATTTCAAGTATTTTATAGTTTAATTTCCCGTTTTAATGTTATTTGTTCATTGACTTAAACTTTTTATTTTTTCAGAATGAAATATAGTAGGAAATCTGAATTTTTTTGTTTTTGAACTTTCCTAGGATTGTTGTATTCAGATAGATTCTTTTTTTTTTTTTTTTTTTTTTTTTTGTTTTGTTTTTTTTGAGACAGGGTTTCCCTGTAGTTTCTAGAGCCTGTCCTGGAACTAGCTCTTGTAGACCAGGCTGGCCTTGAACTGAGAGATTCACCTGCCTCTGCCTCCTGAGTGCTGGGATTAAAGGCGTGCACCACCACCTCCTGGCTCAGATAGATTCTTTTGCACCTGAGTTTGGTCTTTTCCATAGCCATAGTGATATTTAGAAATGCAGATAAGATCCTGAAAAATCCCCCCCTTGGAATCCTTCAGACATTTAATGTGGATAGAGTTTAGGCATCTGAGCTTGTGAAGCCAGGTGGTCTTGGTTCTGTTTACTTATCTAACCTAAAATGACTATACATCATGGTTTATACTCACTTTCTACAGTACCTTTAAAGTTAGGCATTTGTGGCCCTTAGTCAACTCACTGTTCTTGTGTTCTTTGCCAATAGGTGTATGGCAAAAAAATAGATGGGCAACAGACCATTATTGCGTGCATAGAAAGCCATCAGTTCCAAGCAAAAAACTTTTGGTAAGTTAACATTTTGTGTACTTAATTTTAACATTGTTTATATTCCATGTAAATCAGTCACATGTGTGTGACTAAAAGCAATATAAACTTGATACATAAAACTACTGCCGTGTGAGAATTTGAAAGATAACTTGCTTCATAATGATCACCCCAGTCATTTGGAATGCGGTAAATCTGATGACAACATTCATCACAGATTATAGGAGAGCAGAGCAAGTTGGGACAGGAACAGGGGACAACCTATGTGAGCAGGTATGCTTGCAAACAGACCAAGTGGCAGGGCCATCTGCCCATGCAGAGAATGGGGTGCTCTGTATGAGCCACGACAGAAATGTTAAAATTAAAAAAAAAAAAAAAAAAAACAACAACAACAAAACAGAAAAAACTAAGGGCTTTAAACTTGGACTTTGGGTTAGATGGTTTTGTTGGAAATATAAGAAGTTACAATCATGCTTTATAACTGTGTACACAACAGTTTGTATCCACATTTATTGTCCCTATTAATCAGGTGTTTGAAAATTTCAATTTTTTTCTGAGATTATGCATTAAAAATTGAATGAAATCTTAGTTTCGGACCCTTTTTTGTTAATACATTATGAATATCAGAGTAAATATGATGAAAATGTTGTTTACTTTTCAAGTATGTTAAGTCTTGATTTATTAGCCAGGTTGTTTGGGGATACTCTTTAGGGTAAAATTACACAAGTGTCAGTGGCCCCAGTTAGACTAGCTAACCCAAGGCTCCTGCTCTATTACTTAGTCATGTCAGAAATAAATACCAGGTTCCATAAAGGTTAATCAAGCCGGGCCGCGGTGGCGCACGCCTTTAATCCCAGCACTCGGGAGGCAGAGGCAGGCGGATCTCTGTGAGTTTGAGGCCAGCCTGGTCTACAAGAGCTAGTTCCAGGACAGGCTCCAAAGCTACAGAGAAACCCTGTCTCGAAAAACCAAAAAAAAAAAGGGGGGGGGGGGTGGGGGGTTAATCAAAAATATTTGGAGGAATGCAGATCCATCATCCATATCTAAATATATGCCTAAATGACAGACTACAGCTTCCTAAGGATGATAACATGCAGAGGTTCTCTGTCTTATCGCCATAATCCTAAACTAGTGAATCTTTAAAAAGTGATTATTTATATTTTTGTGCCAGGAAATAAAAATAAAGTCAACTGTTGAGCTTGAACTACTAAATAAAAATTCTTAGTAATCTTTATTTATAAATCTTTTGGGAACTTATTACTAGCTTTCAAAAGTAAAACTCCTTTGAGCTTTACTATACAGGAAATGAATTAAATCTCTGGAGTTTTCTATTTCCATTATTTCATTTTACATACTGACTTCTTCTGTAAGTCATCACAGTGAATACTGTATCTTTGAAACTAAAAATGATTTTCACTTTGTAGAAAAAATAAATTTTAGGCTGGACTTGGTAGTAGATAGCTCTAATCCCAGCACTCAGGAGGCCAGGGCATGAGGATTGCAGGATTGCGGACTACCTGTGCTCACGGTGAAGATCCTGTTTTAAAACAAAGAGACACAGACACAACAGAAGGAGTCTGAAGAGCTCATTACACTTCACTTCAAATCATCACGTTCCTTTCCTCGTGTATGGCAGTATTTAGGAAGTTAATAAATATTAGGAACACACATTTATTTAATTATAGAATTAATAAAAGACTTAGTTAAATCTATGACATGTTTCCTATGTTGAGGAAAGGGTGTTGTTACTCAGTGCAGAATTACTTTTTGAAGAACCTTTTGAAATCATTCTCAAATTGTGGTGAGTTAGATTTCTACTTTTCTTCACATGGTCTAAGACAGTGTATGTATATTCTCAGAGTAATGCATGTATTTAGGACTCAGTGCTTTCTTGGTATAATGTCTTAATAAAGGAAATAACTTACTTTGGAAATGTGAAACAAAAATGATGAGATTTAGATTGTTGCAGCCGAGCTTCTTTGAATGTGCTTAGATAAGCCACTCAGAAACATGTGTTTTATTATATTATCTTTTGCTGCCTTAATAGTTTTCAGATGATGTGTATTGACTATAGATATGAGGATTTTGTTATTATATAGACACTTCTCCTGGAGTAAAAATACAGAAGTAATTTTATGGTGAATGGTCATGTAATGATCCATTAATAGAAACTTTTTTAAAAAAACTCAGAAAAGCATAATAAATGTCATTAATATACAAAGAAAATGTGTCTGAAAAAGATTTCTGTGCAAAGAGTGTCAGAAAAATAGGATGAAAACAGTAATACACAATTGGTTAATTGTGTGCTAATAGTTTCCTACTGTGAATGTGTTATTTTGTATACCTGTACCAAAAACCTTTTTGAAAGTCCTGCCATTTGTGTGAAATCTTAAACCTAATGTTGGAAAAGACAACTGTATCTACCCTTTCCAGATAACAAAACCTAACTGATTATTTGTTGTTACTTTGTGTCATTTAGAAAATGTAAAATAGCTCCATTTGTGTTTGGGGATAACCCATGATCCTTCAAAAGTTCAGTTATTTCTTCAATCACTTTAAGGGACTGGGAAGATAGCTCAGTTGATATTTAATGAGAATATGAGTTTGATCCCCACCATAGGGGTGATGGTTCTTTCTCAGAGCTGGGGAGGAGGAAACTGGTGGGCCTCTGGGGTTCTCTGATAATCCAACCTAGCGTACTTGGTGAGCTCTGAGTCAGTGAAAGATAGTGTCTCAGAAATCAGGGTGGATGCTTCCTTAGATGCAACATGGGAAGTTGACCTCTTGTCCCTACATGTGCCTGAATGCATATGTATCTTCCCTATGCAAAGTTATAAAAAGTAGTTTAAGACTCTCTTAAAGTGTTTTAGTGTCAGCAAGATGATGACTCAGCAGGTAAAGGCATCTGTTTGCTAAGCCTGGTGCTCTTAAATGTGTTTCCTTACACCCACATAAAAGAGGAAGAGAACCAACAAGTTTCCCTCTGATCTCCACGTGCATCAGGTGTCACATGAACACATACACATATGCACAAAATACATACATACATACATATATACATGTTAAAACAATTCTTATGTTTTAAATTATATTTTAAACTTTAGTTTTAGAATTGTGAATTATTTTCATTATGTATGTCTTTTCTTGGGCAAAGATTTAATGTGTCTTAAAACTAAACTTTGAATCTCTTGAATGTTTCAGTGGTTATAAAATCTGTGCCCAATGTCTTTCTCCTATTCTCTTACACATTGTAGCATTACATTTAAACATGAAGCAATATTGATTCAAAATATCTCCCTACCCTTATTTACAGCTGCTGTTTTTATTTTTAAGGAATGGTCGTTGGAGGTCAGAGTGGAAGTTTACAGTCACTCCTTCCACCACACAGGTGGTTGGCATCTTGAAAATTCAGGTATGAGATATAGAGATTATTATTTAAGGATCTTTGGAAGGTTCTGAACCAAGACACAGTTAAGCAGCTTATACTTTCATAGTACACCGTAACCTTTTGAGATTTTCTTTTAGCGCAATGGAAAAAACAAGTAGTGCTCCTTTTAGTCTTTTAATTCCCTAGTCATTAAATGTCCTCAAGGATAGCTGACAGTTTCTAAAACAGAGCTAAAATTAGATATTGCCATTTGGTCTCCTCTTCATACAGTTTGTTCAACTAAGCATTTGAGTTGAGTGTGTTCTTCTGTAATTTGAAATATATGGAGTTAGGTGAAGCATAATAATATATACATATCTTACTATATTACATATGACTTTTAAGTAACTTCCTGTTTGAAATGTACTAGAACTGAACTCTGGTTATTAATGTAAATTTCATTATTTATATAGAACATTTGATATAAGTAAGTGCTTGTTTGGATATTAATATTGCTATATAAGTTAAAGGAATGTGCTGGCTAATCTTTGTTTGGGTTCACGCATCACAGCATCGCCTATTGTGAAAATTAACTCTATGCTTAAAGCCGTAAAGGAGTCAGAGTACTGAAACATATCATCTGGCTTTGGTGTACACTCTAGTGTTGTGTTCTGCTGCTCTTATATGTTTTTGTGCCTGTTCTTTTAGGATTAGATTAGAAGTTGAGAGCATGAAGTTTGAAATCAGATTTCATGCATTTGAATCCTAACCAGTTATTGTTTGTGTGTGTGACTTCAGGAAGTTGTTTGATCTTATTTCCCTCTGTTGAAAACAGTTTAAATGTTTTTAGATTGTTTGAGAATTAGTTCATGTGTAAAATGCTTAGACGCAAAGAACTCTGCATAGCAGTTGTCGTTGTTAATGTTTTCCCTTTCAGTTTGGTCTCAGTAGCTCTTACCTGGACAATTAAATAACTTTCAAAAATGATGCCGCTGGTTGGACCTGCTTGTCCCAGTCTGCCTTCAATGCTTAGCATAGTGCTTAACATGTACTGCAAGTTTATTTTGTTAGTTTACTCCCTTACTTATGTTTCTATTGCTGTGCAAAGACACCATGACCAAGGCAATTTACAGGTGAAAGAATTTATTTGGGCTTACAGTTTCAGAGGGTGAATCCATGACCTCATGGCAGAGCATGGCTGCAAGCAGGCAACCGTGGTGCTAAGAGACCTGAGAGCTTACATCCCGATTCATCAGCACAAGGTGCTAACTGGGAATAGTGAGGCCTTTAAAACCTCCAAGGAGCTGGGTGGTAGTGGCACACACCTTTAATCTTAGCACTCGGAGGCAGAGGCAGGCAAATCTCTGAATTTGAGGCCAGCCTAGTCTACAAAGTAAATTCCAAGACAGCCAGAGATACATAGAGAAACCCTGTCTTGAAAAACCAAAAGTAAAATTAAATAAATTAAAATAAATTAAAAATAAATTAAATAAATTGAAAAGTGCCCCCAGAGACACAGTTCCTCCAAGAAGGCCACACCTTCTGGTCCTTCCCAAACATTTCTGCTAACTCAGGTCCAAGAATTCAGCTATATGTACCTATTGAGGCTGTTCTTATGCAAAGCCCACCATTATATCTCCTGATCTATTTTTTCCATTGCCTTTACTACAGATAATTTAAAATTTTAAATCTGTATTTGTCACTTTCAAGTTTAACACCATTTTTTAGTCCACACTAGAAATACTTATGACACGCAAGGCCCAAAGCTGACTAATATGTTATCTGTGTATTTATTTCTTCAACTATTCCATTATTCCTGCTTTCTGTGTAGTCCTGTTACAAAATACCACAATTCTATAATTTATCCCAAAGCCCTTTTTATTCCTTTCAGAGAATCTGCGAATGTGCTTGCTTGTGTTGCAGTGTAAGTTAGGAACTAAGTCTTTTTAAAGGCCATGTATTTACAATATTATATAGCATATTTATAGTAATGAGTTAGTTAATATTTACTGAGTAAATTCTTTCTAAGTTTGGGGGAAGTGATTGGTAAAAAAATATACAAAGAAGCAATATTTGGAGAAGAATATTGGTTTTGTTGTTTTAGGGTTTTTTTTCTTGTTTTCTTTTTTTGAGACAAGGTCTCTGTGCATTCCTGACTGCCCTGGAACTCTCTCTGTAGACCAGGCTAGTCTCGAACTCACAGAGATCCCCTGCCTTTGCCTCCCGAGTGTTGGGATTAAACGCATATGCTACCACGCCCTGCCAGAGGAGATCAGTTTTAGACATTTCAGATTTGGGCACCAATAGAGTGGCTTTGAGGTGAAATATCTAACTGTGACAGTTGTGTGTGTAAATAATAGCAGGAATGTTTAGTCTCCTTCTAGACCTAAGACTGATAGAGTTCAGAGGTCTAGAGCCCACTGGGAAAGTTTAAACATGAGCTGAAACTGGGCTGTTAATGTAAGTGGTGGTACCCTAAAAATCATATTTCTATAATGCTTGCTTTATTTTCTTTCTCTAACAGGTTCATTATTATGAAGATGGTAATGTTCAGCTAGTGAGTCATAAAGATATACAAGATTCCCTCACAGTGTCTGTAAGTAATCAGTTCCGAAATGACCATAAAATAACCTAATATTTCTGTAAAACAGCAACTTTACCATTGATTTTTAGTGATATTTCTCCTTCACATTAAAGAGATTTCAAGTAGATTACAGTTGGTGAGGAATTGCAATGCTGTACATTTTGGGCATCTTTGGGGTTAATTCTCTCTTTTTTTTTTTTTTAATATTTATTTATTTATTTATTTGTTTATTATGTATACAATATTCTGTCTGTGTGTATACCTGCAGGCCAGAAGAGGGCACCAGACCCCATTACAGATGGTTGTGAGCCACCATGTGGTTGCTGGGAATTGAACTCAGGACCTTTGGAAGAGCAGGCAGTGCTCTTAACCTCTGAGCCATCTCTCCAGCCCCTGGGGTTAATTCTCATATCTTTAAGTGTGTGTGTATCTATGAAGGTATATGTGCATGTGAGTGTGGACTCCAGAAGAGTGTGTTGCTCCCTTAGAGCTGGAATGGAGGATGTTTGTAGGACAACCAGCTTGTGACTTCATTCCTATGACCAGAACTCTGGTGTTCCTGATTGTGTAACAAGACCTCTTTTTATTTTTATTCTTATTTTTCAAACAGGGCCTCACTATGTAGCTCTGTCACTAGGTAGATCAGGCTGACCTCGAATTTATAGAGAACCATTGACCTCTGCCTCCTAGTGCTGGGATTAAAGGCATGTGCCACCATGTCTGACTGCAACAAGAGCTTTTAAGCTCTGAGCCATCTCTCCAGCCACATTGTTATCTTCTTTGCTTGTTAGAATCTTCATCTGCACTATTTATTAAGTAACTTAAACATGGCTTTAAAAATAGTGGGTTAGTGGCAGGTAGTGTGCTTGCATAACATCCAAAAAATTCCTGTGTCCAAGATCAGCAGTGAAGGAAAACAAGTAATAGTGGTTCAGTTTTTATTTACGTTTTCTTTTGTTTCAGAATGAGGTGCAGACAGCAAAAGAATTTATAAAGATTGTAGAAGCTGCAGAAAATGAATACCAGGTATGATTATCAAAAATATCTGTGTTCACTGAGGGCAGGTTCTGAAATTCAATAGCTACTTTAAAACAGCTTTTAAGTCCATCCATGTTGGGGTTTTTAATTTATTGTTAGACAGTGAAATGGACTGCTTAATATTATCCTGAGAACACCTTATGTTGTAAGAAGTTGCTTCTTTGGTTTGCTTTGAATGTCTAACTGCTGTTATTTGGGGTTTTGTTTTTTGTAGACTGCCATCAGTGAGAATTACCAGACAATGTCGGACACTACCTTCAAAGCCTTACGTCGACAGTTGCCAGTTACACGTACTAAGATCGACTGGAACAAGATCCTTAGCTACAAGATTGGCAAAGAGATGCAGAATGCATAAATGAAAGTTGCATGACCAGATTGTTTTAGTGTCTTTACGTTAAAAAAACAATTATTGCGAAAAGTATTCTGAACTGTCAGGCTGCCCAGTCAGATGGGCTGTTGCCACTTAAATCACTGTAATTGACTAGTTTGGTTAGAGCACAAAGCTTAGCTAATCCGCCATTGTTTTCATTGCTTTTGTTCAGAGTGTTGGAAATGAGTTTAGCGTGAGTCTTTTACTCTGTTCCTCCTTCCTTACAGTGAAGAGGTGATTCCTCTGGGTTATGTTTAAAGGGTTTTGAAATATTTCAAAAGTATTTTATTTACCAGGACCCTGAAATTGTCTTTGGCTTATGAAAGGGGCAACTTTTGATGTTAGCCCAGGTATTTTTAGTGGGGTCAGTAACAGACACTCTAGTTAAGGTGGTTGATGGACTTAGCCATATATGCTGCTAAAGAAATTGTCTACCTTTTCCTTTCACCTCTTCCACGTATGTCAGATTGAGATTAGAGGGAAAGCGTTTTCTATACCTGTTATGTTAAAACCTTCGCAGTAAGGTTATTTAGCTAGCTTAGTGTCTAACTAAACTTTTTAAAAACAAGGCCAAGGTCTGTTGCTGTTTTGAGATTCTGAAATTAAATGAGAATACTTATTTCAGAATGCATTTAATGCTTTTTTTCTTGTGACAGTTATGCAAATTAGCTTGAATTCCATATGTCCCTGAGTTATTTTTATCACAAAGCCACAAGTGTATTATAAGGCAGATTGTAATATATATATAATCCTGAACTCATGACCATGTCTCAGTTGATTCTCCCTCCCCTTGGATTGAAACTGAATTTCATTGTGACATTAAAATGGCAAAATTCGGTATTTATTTGAGTAAAAATGTCATTTGCCAGTGAATCATACACACTATTTTAAAATACTTTCTTTGTATATTGTCCTTTTTAACAAGTTGTAAGTTAGGAAATTTGGGCGTCCACATGGTGTGCAGCTGCATCTTTGGTTCTCCATCTTCCTATGCATCATGAGCATGTTTGTGATCCTTTAAAATATATCCACTGACGCCACAGGAGTTAAGCCTTGGTGAATTGCTATGAGGAGTTGGTGGAGTTGTGGTTTCATTCAGAAGTTTGCTGCTTACACTCGAGTGGAATCCATTCCTCATGTACTCCTGCAGACATCTGGGCCTGAAAATGTTTTTTTTTTTTTTTTAAAAAAAAAAAACACTTTTACTATGTATAATAAAATATTTCATTAGCTTGAATTGTATAGATTTTTAAAAATTCAATGAGAGCATGTTTAATTTCTTTTTAAAATTACTGTTGGGCTTCGAAAGCATTGCAAATATATGACATTGTCACAGTTTTGGCTAATTTTTTCTTTAGTTTTTAAGTTGGGGCATCAGGATTTCTAAGGAAAATGAACTGATAACATTAATTTTCTGTTCTGGTTTTTAAATTTGCTAAGTTGTATGAATTGAACTAACATGGGTTTATATCCATGGCATCCAGTTATTTTGTATTTTTCTGTTCTAGAGTCTAGAATATATTTTTGAAAATATATACAACCTTTTAAATTGGCATGTGAAACATGAAATTCCTCCAAAAATTCAGTCATGCCAAAATAGTGATTGTACAGTTTTAGAGTCTGAATATTTTGTTGACTTGAAAGAAGATTGAAACTGTGGGACACCTACAGCTTGAGGGCTGTTACAAGGGAGCTGTAGTGACGCAGCTGGTAAGTGCTGAGGAGATTGACGTGTGGAAGAGCCAGGAGAATCGGTGAACTTAGGAGGCTACTACAGTGGTCCAGGTGGAAGAAAACGCTGACTTGGACGGGGGTGGTAGCCGTGTAGTAGGAGCAAAGTTAGTGGTAGTGGCTGCGAGTGTGGGGGAGACACAAGATGTTTTCACCTTGTGGAAGTAGGGTTAGGCCAGCCAGTTTGGTGTTTAGACCCAGGAGGCTGACCAGGGGAGTTTGGTTTTAGATTTTATAGGAAATGGCTAGCAGTTACTGAAAGAAAACAAAATAAATGCTGTACATTGGAAGAATTAGCCTGGGAAATAGTTGCCAGATGAAAAGTCCCTTGGGGTGATAGGAATCGATGTGAATCAGCATTGGGTGTAGGCAGAGAGTCCATGAGTTGAATTTAAGCAAGATGCTTGCTTTGCCAAGATTGCATGACTCACCAACGAAAAGGAGGAAGGTTGTGGTGACGGTCTGGGATTTAAGCTATGTGACAAGGAAATGACCCAAGAGAAAATATAAGGAAAATAGTACCATCAACGAATCACAGCTGTTTGGAGTATGGGCTAGAACTGTGGTTCTCAAACCTCTATCTCCAAAAATATTTACATTATGATTAACATCAGAATTACAGTTTTGAAGTAGCAATGAAAGTAATTTTCTGGTTGGGGATCACCACAACATGAGGAACTGTATTAAAGGGTCGCAGCACTAGGAAGGTTGGGAACCACTGGCCATGAAGCAATTAACTGTCAATATATAAGTCATGGTTACTCTAGGATGCTAAAAATTGAGACAGGAGAGTTAGTGATTAACAAGTACTACAGAGGCAGTGAGCGGGAAGCACAGTGGGAACATAAGCAGCCATGGAATTGGAGGCGGAAGGACAGCAGTGAATATTGAAGCCAGGACTTGTTGGGTGTGTAGCACAAGCACTATTTTCACAGATTGTACAGATTCTTTGAACGTGTAGTGGGTATTTCTGCCACATCTTCAGACATGAGTTCTGTCTCATGTATGTGATAGCATGCATTCCTGAGGCTTTATTTTAGATTTTGGAAATGAACGTAGAAACAAAGCTTTAAAGAGTTCTGGCTTATGTTCTTAAGAATAAAATTCTTAGTAAAGTTTATCAAGAACACCTATAGATAGCAATATAAGATCTGAGTGGTTTCTGAGTTTAAAATAGTGTTTGATAACCACAGTGCAAGTTTTGAAGTAATGGAAGTTTTGAAACTTTCAACGGGTCTTATATACTGATTTTCCGTCGTGTGCGCTTGCCCACCATTGGGTGTTAACGATACCTTTAGCCCACAATACGCAGCGGCTAGCTTTATCATGTGTTCATGTGTAAATGTCCCAATGAAGACATGTATTTCTGTTAGCATGTTCTCTGACATCTCTAAGGAATATTACTTAAAGCCAGGATATTCTATAATCATGAAACCTATAGATTTGGAGGCTTAATTTTTAAAACAATATAAAGTTTTTGTTGGATTTTGGTGGTGGTGTTTTTGAGACAGGGTTTCTCTGTCTAGCACTGGCTGTCCTGGAATCCTGTCTACCACACTGGCCTCAAACTTGGAGATCTGCCTGCCTCTGCCTTCCTTGTCCTCCCAAGTGCTGGACTTAAAAAAGTGCACTCTAGCATGACTGGCTTTTTGAAATAGATTTTTTTTAAGGCAGACCCTTTCAAGATGGATAGGAATCTCAAAATTTAATGTTTTAAGCATTATGCAAAAGCTTTACAAGAACAGCCAGGATTGAGGGATACCTATTAAAGAATGAAAATTTATCAATTAAAATGACCAGTTAGACTTAAGAAAATGGAGAGAGATAGAGGTTAATGTCAAGTATTCAAGATTTAATCAGACTATGTAGAGATATTGTGGAGTCAGTCAACCACGAGACCTTTTTAAGGCTGTGGAATCCCTAATGTTTTGTGGCCTCTGGCACATTGCAGATATTCAGAGATGCTGGTGCTTACAGGGCACACTGCAGGGAATGGTGGTGGTTCTGCTAGTCCTTGGCCGGTTAAGAGGATTGCTGTACACTTGGAACCCATTTAGGAAGATGGGCCACAGATAATAATTAAGGGGTTGGAGCTGGGAAGTGGCTCTCTTACTAAAAGTGAATGCTACACAAGTTTAAGGACCTGAATTGAGATCCTTAGCAATCACATTATTTTAAAAAAAAAAAAAAGTAAATATTAAAGATGAGCCCAGGTGTCATCAGTGAAACAGGAGGACTGGTGGGACTTTCTGACCAGTCTCTGTGTAAGTGAGCTCCATGTTTAGTAAGAGACCTCAAAGAATGAGAAGGGCAGGGAGATGGCTGAATAAACGTTTGGTGTTTGATGCACAAATCTAAGAATCCACATAAAAATTTGGGCAGGCATGGCAGCCTCCTATAATCCTAATCCTTGAGAGGCAGAGACGGGGCCAACCATTGGCCAAGTAGCCAGCCAGATTATCTGAATTGACAAATTCCAGATCCAGTGAGAGACCAGCCTCAGTAAATGGAAAGTGGTAGACAACGCCCAATATCAGCTTCTGGTTAGCACGTGCACAACGAAGGTAGCTTTTGAAGATAGCCAGAGGGCAGCTTTCTCTGGAAAGGATGATTTGTACATTACTTGGCTGAATCCTCTGGGATCTTAGTAAAACATTCAAGTACAGGTAACAGGTTTCTCGTATGGATATGTCATAAACGCTCCGAAATATGAAATTAAGTGCACCAAACCGGATAGCAGCTGAGCTGTTCAGTCCTGCGAGCTGGGATAATCCTTCTCAGGTTGAGGGGCGAGGCCAACTCTCCCAGGCCTGTGGTGATTGGTAGGGTGAACCCTCCCAAGTGTAGGGTCAGCTCTTCCCTTTGGGGTAGGGCGAGCTTTCCTGAGCAAGGCAGACAGGAGGCAGCGCTCAGGGTCTATAATCCCAAGGCTGAGGAGGTTTATGTCTGCTCTCCTGTGAGGGGAACGGAGCAGGCCCTTGTACTTCAAAGCATTCTCATGGAATCCTGCAGGTAACACAGGCAACAGATACCCACACAGATTTCCGCCGCTACAGGACCGCAGACCCAGACATGATCATCAGCAGCAGTTTGGAGCTGGACGTCACCATGGCCACAGGCAGTTCAGGCCTTTCAGATCTGGATGGGCCCAACAGCAGCGATTTCCCAGGGCTCCAACCTGGCCCCATGTGGTGGTTCAGCAGGAGCCACGGACCTCAACACAAACTCTGGTCGTGGCAGGGCCATGGATAGACAAATGGTCCCCAGCCACGGCTTGGGCCCAGACGTCTCCATTGTGCCAGGCAGTACAGTCGGCCCTGATCTGTATAACCCCAGGGGTAGCGTGATGCTTGGGCTCGAACACCCAGGCTTTTTTTTCTGTTTATATATTTCCTTTTTTATTAGTTTTATTGAGCTCTACATTTTTCTCTGCTTCCTCCCTGCTTCTCCCCTCCCTCCTTCAACCCTCCCCCTAAGGTCCCCATGCTCCCAATTTACTCAGGAGATCTTGTCTTTTTCTACTTCCCATGTAGATTAGATCTATGTAAGTCTCTCTTAGTGTACTCATTGTTGTCTAAGTTCTCTGGGATTGAAACACCCAGTTCTTAAACAAATCTGAATACCCTAAAAGTCTTTATGAGCAAGCAGCACACGCTATCCCCTTCCTCTTGGGCATCATGTGTTGCTAACCTGCTAACTCCCAGCTGAATGTGCAGACACATTATGAATACACAGCTCTGACATATGTGAGGGGTTGGCACCTGAATCCCAAACACTAAAATACCCAGCAGCGGCAGCCTCTTAGGTAGTAATGCTCTAGTGGAAGACTAGCTCTTTGCAAATACACGCCCAGGGCTGATGGCACATGCCTTTAATCCCAGCACTCAGGAGGCAGAGGCAGGCGGATCTCTGAGTGCAAACAGACCACAAAATACTAGTGGTTCTTATGATCCAGTATTGCAAGGAAAAAATGAGTAAAAAAAATCCCTGCTCATATATACTCACTTTACAAAGAAAACGGAAGTTGATGTAAAAGACAAATTCTCATCGCCAGGCGGTGGCACACACCTTTAATCCCAGCATTTGGGAAGCAGGCAGATGGATCTCTGTTCATTTGAGGCCAGCTTGGTCTGTACAACAAGTTCCAGGACAGCCAGCACTACACAGAAACCCTGGCTCAAAAAAACTAAACAAACAAACAAACCCAGAACATAAATTCTCTACAGGAAGCTGAGCATAGTGGTAGATGCCCATAATCCCAGCACTTGGGCAGTTGAGTTGAGGGAGAGGAGTTCAACATCCTACTTAGCTACAAGAGTGTTGTAGGCTGGCATGGGTCTCCATAATAACCCAGAGTACAGCATTCAAATTTTGTGTCTTATACCTTTTATTTTTCATTTAAAATATCAGAACATGCTGACGTGTTTGAAACTACATGAACAGAAATATATATATAAATCATTCCAGGTAAGGTAGCAAGATGCCATAGGATGGGCTGGGAAGAAAGTCTGCAACACTGAGCTGAGTGTGGTGCCCTTAGTCTAATAGGAGCACTTGGGAAGTGGAGGCAGAAAGGTCAGTTTAACATCAGCCTTGGCTACAAAGCAAGCATGAGGCTAGCCTACACCAAATAAGACCCTATCTCTAAAGGTATTTGCCTTTAATCCCAGCACTGAGGAAGGTTAGGGAGGTGGGTCTCTGTGAAGTGGCAACCTGGGACACATGCCGAGTTCCAGGCCAACCAGGGATACATAGTGAGACCCTATTTTTTTTTAAGTTTATTAATATCTCTTGGAAGAAACTTTTTATAGTAATATAATTTTATGTTACAGGAATTAGTCTAGGTGATAAAAAGCATGAGAGTGATAGAAACTTAAGTGTAACAGCAGAAAAAGAAGGAAAAAAGAACTGGTAAATCCCAGTAACTTCAAAATACTTTAAATGTGATAATAACCAAAGGGGACTACATTGTGTCTGGAATGCACTGAGTGTTCTTGTTAGGAAATCTGGCAAAGTAGGGTACTGCGTTAGCATTTTGGATAGGAAAAACATGGCCCTTCATAAATGCCTCTTGCATATAGTAAAGCTTAGTGCACGTTCTGATTCTTAAGGCAACCTCTCCAATCAACAGCAAAGCCAATTATTATTTAAATGACGCCGAAGCAGTAGGCTAGAAGCAGTAGGCTAGTAAGACAGAGGGGAATAGTTAATTGGGCCTGTACTTTATTCCATACACCAAATTAAAGTTGGGTTAAATATATAAAATTTAATGCTAGTTTCAAATCAAAGTATTTTAAGAATCCATATAATAAATTCAGAATCCATATAATAAAAAAAGTCCTTTGGTTTCATAAAAATCAAGGTCTCTTACATGACTTAACAAAGTCAGAATAAATGAACCAGAGAAGAAAATATTTGCAGCTTAATTAACAGATGGCTACTTTTCCTAAAACCAAACAAGATCCTGTGACTCAAAATTGGAGTTCCTTTTGACACTTAAATCTTTTTTTTTACATGGCTAATTGTGCAAGTCTTGGGCTAATTGGACTTAACTGAGAA
Organism: Arvicola amphibius; assembly: GCF_903992535.2. NCBI lineage: Eukaryota > Metazoa > Chordata > Mammalia > Rodentia > Cricetidae > Arvicola > Arvicola amphibius. The sequence goes on from NC_052048.2 coordinate 165,610,770, forward strand.
ATAAACACTTCTTGCTTATGCTGCTGCTATTTGGACAGAAGCAGGGTCCTGCAGACAAGAAAACATGGCACCAGCTAAAAACATGTGTCTAGTTGTGTACATGTCTCACCTGTGCCGCTAGACAAATCGGCACAATTGTAGCTCAATCCTAATCAGTCTTATTAATAAAAACCCGAGTCAGATATCAAGGGTGATAGCTGAAAGATCAGAGAAGCAGAACTACAGCCACTAAAGAGACTTCTTACCTCTCCAAGTACTCAGATGGAAGGGAGTATCCTACCTCTCCAAGTCCCCAGACCGAATGGGATATCCTATCTCTCTAAGTCCTCAGATGAATGCACTGAGTTCCTGTCTCCACCTCTCTTATCTCCATCTCCCTAGTGCTGGGGTTAAAGAGTGAGCCACCACTGCCTTGCTCTGATTCTCTTTTAGAGGATTGATTTTGTGTAGCCCAGGGTGGCCTTGAACTCACAGAGTTTCATCTGCCTCTGTCTCTGGGATTAAAGGTGTGTGCCACCACTACCTGGCCTCTATGGTTAACTAGTGGCTTAGCTCCACCCTCTGATCTCCAAGCAAGCTTTATTTATCAGAAATAAACAAAATGTCACCACATACAGTGGTACCTTTTAATTCCTGTGCAGATAGGAAGTCATCTCTGGATCACTCTCTGAATTGTTCAAAGAAACATCTAAACTTATTTTAATTTGTAAAATCAAATCTTTCAAGGATTGTCATATACCGATTACTGATCCAAACGTTAGAGCCAGGCTGAACTACTGAACCGGGCTGTTAGAACTGTTCATCCCTCACTTCCTTCACTTGTCACCTACAGGCTTCATATCCAAAGCGATACCATCTATAATACCTAATATTGAAGGGAAATGCAGTAAGCATCGGCTCAGACCCAAGTCCGTTGTCTCCGTTTTCTAGTACCGTGTAACAAATGACCTCAAGGCCAGTGTCCTGACACAAGTTTACGTCCATCGCCATGGATCTAGTGGTGTGCTGTTAGCAGGATCTTCTCTTTGTGGTGTTTCTAGGCAGAAAGAAAGGGACTGTCTGGGGGCTGCAGTCTCAGCTGAGACTTGAATTCCTCTCACAAGTTCATGGGATTGTTAGCAAAATTCAGTCTCTTGGGGATACAGGAACAGTGTGACTATCATATTTATTGCCCAATTACAAAGTAAGTTGAAGAGGAAAAAGGCTTTTAATAATTATATTGAAATACCAAAAATAAATGGGAACTGTCTTGGGGAAACTGATGTGGGATCACACAAATAAACTATAGTGAACTTTGAAAGCGGAGAGTCCATGATAGTCGGGGATATCATGGACAGGGGAGAAGTCCCCAGGAACAATGGACAAGTTCTTCCCAGAACACAGCTGCTCTATGACCCTAACCAAAGAGCTGCATTGCCAGAGTAGGGAAACCCTAAAATTCTTAAAGACATGATTTCTTTTAGTTTTCACTGGCACGTATCCATTGAATGTATTTGGCATACAGTGTGGTATTTCGAGACATGTATGTAATGTGTCATGTTCGAATTAGGGTAACAGGCATGTCTGTCATTTCAAACATCATTTCTCTGTTCTGGGGAACATTTACATTTAAAATCCTCCCTGCCATCTGTTTTGAAATATCCCATTAACTGTCAACCATAAATCCTGCTGTGCAGTGGGTCGTGCTTCCTCTTCTCCTGCACCCCAACAGGACCAACCAATATGCTTTCTTCATCACTTTCTATTGCTGTGGAGAGACACCAGGACCAAGTCAACTCTTCTAAGAGGAAGCACTTCATTGGGAGCTTGCTTACACTTTCTAAGGGTTGTCCATTATCATCTTGGCAGGGGGCATTGCGACACACACAGCCATGGAGCAGTGGCTGAAAGCTACTTCCTGATCAGGAGGGAGAGAGGCAGAGAGAGAGAGAGAGAGAGAGAGAGAGAGACAGAGACAGAGACAGAGACAGAGACAGAGACAGAGACAGAGACAGAGAGACAGAGAGAGGGAGGGAGGGAGAGAGAAGGGACAGACTGGGCTTGACATGGGCTTTTAAAACCTCAAAACCGGCCGGGCGGTGGTGGCGCACGCCTTTAATCCCAGCACTCGGGAGGCAGAGGCAGGCGGATCTCTGAGTTCGAGGCCAGCCTGGTCTACAAGAGCTAGCTCCAGGACAGGCTCTAGAAACTACAGGGAAACCCTGTCTCGAAAAACAAAACAAAACAAAAAAAAACCAAAATAAATAAATAAATAAATAAGACCTCAAAACACACCCCCAATGACACACTTCCTCCTACAAGGCCACCCCTCCTAACCCTTCAAATCCTTTCAAATGGTACCACTCACTGGTGAAAGCATTCGGATAAGCCAAAGGGGCCATTCCAAACCATCACAGATGTCATGCCCTTTCTATTTTATTTCATTATGAATTGTAATCCTATTCCTCCACCTTTACTCTGCATGGTGTGGGGGGCTTCTACATTAATACTTTTTATTTTCCTGGTGAAGAGACGTGTACTCACCAGGCATCTTAGACTTTGAGTCTGGGTCTTGGGGGGCAGTGGGGGTGAACACACCATCAGTGTGTGTCAGGAAGGGTGGATCACAGAGGTCAGATGGGTATTCTGTGGCACGGACTGGTAACAACCCCTGTGAAATCTGTCTGCCCTTGCAGAACAGAGATACTTTCCATTTTGCTTGCAAGCTACGGGTGGCTATGTGCCAGTGAAGGGTGGGTAAGGAAGGTGGGGGTAGCATAGGGCAGCTTTGGGGGTCACCCCCACAAGTCAGAGCCTTATTATTGCCTATCATATACAGGTTGTGTCCCGCAGACTGCATGAAACTTTAGCGTTGTCTTTTCTCATGAGGTTCTGGCACAAATGGCACTTGAACCTCGCCTTTTCCTATCTGAACTTTCGCACCAGCTGAGCCCATCTACCTGGATTTGGAACAGGCAGGCCTGAATTTCCTGTTTTAAGTCACTGTTTTCTTTCTTGCCTTATGTATCTTAAACTATTTTTAAAAATAGAATCTCACTCTCTCCTCACCCCATCCCATCTGATAATTAAGAGGAAAAAATGAAAAACCCACCTAATGGAATTTAAGATTTTGCTAGTGAAAGATAGACTACAGGAGTGTGATCAGAGGAAACCTTGCTGGAGTCTGTTTTCTCCTTTCTCCAGGTGACTTTGGGGAATTGACCTCTGGTCATGACTTTTGGTGACAAGCACCTTTCCTCGCTGAGTCATGGGGGGGGGCACATTGAACATCTTCCATTACAAAATGTCTTAAGTATTTGTTGTGGTTTGAATAAGAATGGCCCTCACAAGCTCCTATGTTTGAGTGCTTGGTCCTCAGTTAGTAGAAATGTTTGGGAAGGATTAGGAGGTGTGGCTTTGCTGGAGGAGGTGTGTCACTGGAGGTAGGCATTTGGGTTTCAAAAGACCACTCCAGGCCCCCCTCTCTATCTCTCTCTCTTTCTCTCTCTACATTTCTCTCTCCCCCACTATCCCTCCCTGCCTCTCTCCCTCTCTTCCCCTCTCTCTGCCTGTAACTCACAGATTAGGGTATAAAGATCTAAGCTACTCATTCAATGTCATGTCTGTCTGTTTCCAGACATCATGGACTAACCCTCCAAAGCAGCAAGCTGACCCCAATGAAATACTTTCTTTTACAACGGTTTTCTTGGTCATGAGGGCTTTTTAGCAATAGAACAGTAACCAAAACAATATTTTACAGAGTATCCACTGAACCCCTTAGGGGTTTCACACTTTTTCTCTTCTGCCTTTTACCTATTAATTTTATTTTTGAAGCTCCTATTGCTAAAGATGCCATTCATGGCTTCACTAAGAGTTTCAAAGTTCTGCGTTAAAGAAAAAGCAGTTTGTGGTTATAAACATATATTTGAGTGGGCTGATGAGCTGGTTCTGAAAATTCCAGCAGGGAAATGAAGCCGGTGCAATTCATGAGACATGCCAGCAGGTGTCGCTGTCCCCATTCCAGGCTGATCGGATGTGAGTGCCGCGGACTAGGACGCCCGCCAGGAGGTCCTGTAGATACCCAGGCTGAATACCTGAGCCTGTCGTAACTTGGCTGCTGTTCAGCACAAGGGCTTTTTTTCCCACAGCACTTGAAGAGAAGGCCCTGTGGATGTGGAAATACCTAGTAATACCTCCACAAATATTTGTAGAAAGTTTGAAAATAGGTTCTTACCTGCTTTAAAGTTAATTCACTTTTGGGAACTTACGATCCCTCTCGTCAGAAAAATGCATTCATGTGTGAACGTTACCTCCCTTTCTTCTTCCTTCCTTCCCCCTTTTTGCTTATTCTTACAATACCCACTCACCTCACAAGTTTGGGTCTCAAGGGCTTCATATTCCAATCTTCCTAGCCTGAGTCATTCTCAAATATTTTTTTAAAGATTTATTTATTTATTATGTATACAACATTCTGCCTCGATGTATGCCCGCACGCCAGAGGGCACCAGATCTCAGTACAGATGGTTGTGAGCCACCATGTGGTTGCTGGGAATTGAACTCAGGACCTCCAGAAGAGCAGCCAGTGCTCTTAACCTCTGAGCCATCTCTCCAGCCCCATTCTCAAATATTTTAAGGGAGAAAATTTAGCATGTCTCCACTGTGAAACTTTCAGCATGGTTTACTTATTTAGCAAGCCTTTTCCGGGTTTCTTTTGGCTCCAAACCTGTGGGAAGGCAAGAGCATTTGCACAGCAGGGGTCTTTGTTAGCTGGGGAAGAGAGACGTGCTGTACTTGTCAACCACACAATGTCAGCAAGGGTTGAGGGTGTGACACAGCTGACAAGGAGCTGGTCCAGCTCCCACAGAGCCCTGGGTGCAGTTCCCAGCCAAGCATAAGACGTCCATGGTGGTGCACACTTGTACTCCAACACTCAGGGAGCTGAGGCTGGAGGATCAGTGAGTTCATATTCTTTCCTGGCTACATAGAAGGTTGGAGGCTAAGCAGGGCGGTGGGGGTGGTGTACACCTTTAACCCCAGCGCTTGGGAGGCAGAGGCGGGTGGATCTCTGTGAATTCGAGGCCAGCCTGGTCTACAGAGTGAGTGCCAGGACGGGCTCCAAAGCTACAGAGAAACCCCTTCTCTAAAAACAAAACAAGACAAACAAACAAACAAAACAAAATAAGAAAGTTGGAGGTTAGCCTGGGCAAGAGACACTCAGAACAAACAAACAAAGCAAGAGCCAGGAAGTGGTAAGTGTGAAAGAAAACAAACTAGACCCCCAGTCAGAATGCTGACAACTGACAGTAGGGTGCCAACCCCACTGGAGACATTTTCAGTACTACCCTTACCTAAGAGAATGTGATGGAAGAAGGGGCAGGAAATTCTAAGATCCAGAGGACCTTTGAGATAGAGTCCTCTAGACATGGCAGGAATGCTGTATTCATGAAATCTCAACAATATCGTTGGCTAAATAAGACTAACACACTGACAGTACCAATTCACATTCCAACATGCCTGCGGCACTCTCTCAAGGCCCCACCCCTAGGTGAAGAGGTACAGGCAATTAGTGGCTACTGAGAGAATGAGAAACTGTCCTTATACTACGACAACCCCTGATAGATTATCTGTTCGCCAATGGTCGGTCCTAAGCACATGAACACACAAGCAACATTAAATGGACTCAGTGGGTTGTGTTTATGCATGTATGTATGTGTGTGTATGTAGGTATGTATGTGTATGGATGGATGGATATGTATGTATGGATGGGTGTGTATATATATTTAACAATAATAATTGAAGAAATCAATACTTTCAGAGGGTGTTGGGGAACACAGGAGGAATTGGAGGAGAGAGAGCAGTAGAAATGATGTAAATATAGTACTCATAGATGAGATTCTCAAAAATTAAAACATTTAAGTTAAAAAAGAGAGTCTGGCCATTCAGGTCATGCCATGACTAAATAAGAAACAGGCTTGGGGTGCAGAGATGGCTCAGTGGTTAAAAGCGCTTGCTATTTTGCTGAGGACAAAGGTTGGCTTCTCAGCCCACATGGCAGCTCACAGCTATCTGTAACTCTAGTTCTAGGGAATCCGATGCCCTCTCCTGGTATCCTTGGGCACAAGGCATGCACATGGTGCACATTCATCCATGCAAGCAAAATACTCACATCCACAAAATAATAAATCTAAAAAAGGAAAGAAGCAGGATATGTGCAAAGTCACTCGGAAAGTTAGATTTTTCTTATTCAAAACTAAGTTAGAGATTTTCTTTGAACACGATGAAGATGCCTAGGAAGGATCTGTCTATACCACCATTACTGTCTGTTTTGTCCCTTCCCTTCATCCTCCTAGTGCCCACGTATCCTAAGTTGTAGGCGCCACTGGGCGGGGCTCTTTGTTTTCTTTTATTCATCAGTGTAGCTCATGCACATAGACTTCTAAACTGTACTCAACAAATCCTGAAGAACAAATGAACCATCTGGAACAGAAAACAGTATAATTACATTATATAAAGTAAGTAAAATATAAATGATTGCTGTTTAAATTGTGTATTAGCATTTTTTGCTATAACAAAATACTTGAGTCTAGGAGGCTCACAATTGTAGAGAACAGAAGTCCGGGAAGTGTGGTACTGTCTCTAGCAAGGGTCTCATGGCAGATGGCTTGATGTGGAGATGCCTTTGAGAGTTATTACATGAAAAGACAGGAACCTGAGAGTAGAGAAGGGCAGGTCTTTGTTTCCTACAATAACTTGTAAGAACTAAGTCAAGGAGTGGATAGATTGCTCAGTGGTTAAGGGGCCTTGCTGCCCTTGCAGAGGGCTGGGATTTGTTTTCTAGCAACCACACTGAGTAATTTATAACTCCAGCTCCAAGGGATCCAGTGCTCTCTTCTGACTCCTGTAAGTACATGCACACACATGTATGAACACATGCACACGCATGTTATCATGAATGCATGTGCACACATACAAACAAACATAAACAGATGCAAACAAAAATAAAATATGTCTTTCAAAAAGGAGTTAAGGTAGGTTCTTCCAGGAATTACTTTATAAAACAATCCCTACTAATCTTGCCTCTTGAAGGTTCCATAACACCTTCACAATAGGGCTTCCTTGGGTTCAAGGTTTCATACAATGGACCCTTGGACATAACCAAATCAAATCCAAACTATAGCAAAATATTAAAATAGATCATTTCATGCAGAAGAGATGAATACTTCTGTTATGATTTCGGTGCAAAATATCCCCCAGAAGATCGTGTGTTTGTACAGTAGGCCCCTACCTGGCTGTGCTGGTTTAGAAGGCTCTGTGACCTTTACAAGGTGAGGTCCGGCTGAAAGAAGTCAGTCATGGGTGGGCTGGCCTTAAGCTTTATAGTTAACCCTTCTGGGTATTTCCAAGCTGCCTGAGATCCTGCCACCACTGCTGAAAGCTGTTGCCACCGTCCTTCCTCCACCATGATGAGTCACAACTAGCCTTCCCTGGAGCTGTCTTGTTAGCCATTTGGCCACAGTGGTGCTTAAGTGGTGAATTCTACTGCTGTCTGTAAGTGATAGACGTCCTCGGCAAGGCTCATTCTCCTGCACCATTTCCCTTGTCTTATTTGCCTCTCTGCTTAGCCTTTTCTTTCTCTGTCCCTTTCTTCAAGTCTAGATCCCCCTATACCTTATGCCCTCACACAAAGACTATCTGTCCTTTTGTCTTGCTTTGCTTTCTGCTGCTGTGATTAAACACTGACCAAAAGCAGCTCAGGGAGGAAACAGTTTATTTGGCTTACAGGTTGCAGTCTGTCACCGAGAGAAAGCACAGTAGGAATCCACGTCAGGAACCTGAAGACCTGGAACTGAAGCAGAGACCACAGAGGATGTCTGCTTACTGGTTTGTTTTCTATGGTTTGCTCATCTTGCTCCTTACCACCCACAGTGGGCTTCCCTCCATCGTTAGTAAGGAGAATGATGCATCAACCATAATCAAGATAATGAACACCAGTCATGAAAGAGTATATAAAGCTAATTGCGTTTCCAGTTTTAACTCTGTTATTTTTGATTTTGTTTTCATGGTGTATAAATATATAAAAATGTAATTGACAGTAAAAGTAGAAAACCCAGTGTGAAGCTGCATTTTTTTTCAGGATGCATGCCCTAACCACACAGATGTTCATGGAGAAGTACAGACTTGGAGTCTGGCTAATCTTTCCAGGTAAAGCTTTTTATTTGCATGTTTTATTTTTTTTATTTTTCCAGATAGGGTTTCTCTGTGTAACTACTCTGGCTTTCCTGGAACTCACTTTGTATACCAGGCTGGCCTTGAACTCACAGAGATCCACTTGCCTCTGCCTCCCGAGTGTTGGGATTAGAGGTGTGCACCACCTTCCTAACTTATTTGCAAAGGTTCTTTACAATAAATTTTTAAGTAAAAAGAGAAATAAAGGGGCTGGAGAGTTGGCTCAGAGGCTAAGAGCACTGCCTGTTCTTCCAGAGGTCCTGAGTTCAAGTCCCAGTAACTATCAAATATCTAATGCCCTGATGTACAGTGATCTGGTGCCCTCTTCTGGCATGCAGACATACATGTTACACATAATAAATAAGTGCATTTTAAAAAGAGAGAACTAGAAAAGTCCCACAGAGACACATATAGGGTAATCTGGTAGTCAGTTCCTCAATTGAGGTTTCCTCTTCCTAGATGTCCAGCCTGTATCAAGTTAAGAAAAAACAACCAGCACACCTGTGGCGGTTTGAGTGAGTGGTTCCCTGTAAGTCTTGTGCATTTGAATCCCTGGTCTCCATTGGTGACTATCTGGGGACTAGAAGGTGTGACCTCGCAGGAGGAAATCTGTCATTGAGGGCGGGCTTCCAGGTTTCAAGGCTCACACCGTTTTGAACTAGCTCTTCTTGTTTGTGGATGGAAATGTGAGCTCTCAGATGTTGCTGGGGTACCAGGCCTGCCTACTGCCATGCTCCCTGCTGTGGTGATGATGGGCTCTCCTTCTGTAAGGTGTCCTGGACACAGTGTCAAATCACAACAATGGGAAAGTGACTAATGTAAACCCCCTCCAGCTTTCTAAGTATGAATTTTTCTCTTTAAAATTCCTTGCACTCTCTGTCTAAATGCGTGCTCTAAATGGTGCCTGTGTGTGCATTCATTTGTGTATGCCTGTGCGTGCATATGTATCACAGTGCATAAAAGAAGGCAGGGGGCAATTTGTGGGAGTGGGTTCTACATGTTGGTTCTTGGGGTTGCACTCAGGTGGTCATGCGTGGTGACCGCCTACGGCCTTACGTCACTGAGCCGCTTGACCAGCCTTGCGTTGTGCCACTTGTCAGCTGTATCATTGCTATTTTAGGAGTATTCTGATGAACCGGCACTTCATTTACCCTTACAGCTAGAACAACAAAATGCATTTTAAACAACAATTCTCAAAACACCAAACACGAGGAACAGTGACTGACAGTGGAGGCTGGGAATCAAATGAGTTGAGCCCTTTGGAGAGATGGAGTCTACGGCTAGCAGAAGCCATGTACTGGAGTCAAGTTGAGGGACTGAGAAGATTAAGATGATAACCGGAGTTCCTGAGAAAGAGACTGTGGTCACACACACAGGATGCTTTTTAACCACGAGAGCACGGTGCTGTGAAGGGGAGCGCCACACAGGGGATGTCCATGGACCATTAGTGAACAGATGGAGACTGGAGAGCAAAGGTCAGCTTCCACTGGAGGATGTGCAATGCTGGCAATGCACTCTGCTCTGCAGGGTCGGACGATTTCATCTTGTAAATGTTGGGATTTTGTAAACAATAGATAGACGTATGCATGATGCCTATCAAAGCTTGTTCTAGAATTAGCTGCCTCAAATGGCAACATTACTATTGCTGTACAAGAACTTGGCAAGAATGAACTAAGCTAACATGTACGTTCTCCATATCGCTAATCCTTAAAGTGGGGTGCAGAGCTCAACTTGATGTTTGTGTTCAAGTTTTATGTTTATTTTTAACATAATTTCTTTATTGATTCTTTGGGAATTTTATGTCATGCACCCCAATTCTGCCCATCTTCCAGTTCCCCCATACTTGTCCTTCACCCTTGCTGTGTTTCCCCAAAAGAAAATTTTAAGAATTTAAAACCAAACCAAACCGAACAAACAGAAAACAAACAAACAAAAAATCCTCCTGGCTCCTCTGTCTTTCCCATCTCTCCATCACCTCTGTGTTCGTCTTGGTGGTATTGGGAGCCGTGGTGTATCACACAATAGAGTCTTTTGCCCCTCAGCCTTACTTGCAAATGTTCACTACAATGAGTCACTGGTCTGGTTCAAGGTCTCTGGTTTCTGGTACACCATCATCACCAAACCCTCACAGGAATTCTTCTCGATATCCTGTTGCCGCCCTGAGTCACAGAGATCCTGTGGGGAGTATTCCACAGGATCAGTCCCTTTATGCGCTCTAGCAGGACATAGATGGGGTAGATGTCAGGGTGGGCCAATCCAAGACCCTGGCTATGGGCCCGGGTGGCAGTGGCAGTGAACTGGTTAGTCCAGGCCACTGGGGCTGCTCCCCACCCCCTTCAGGTAAGGAGTAGACCTGGCTCTTCTATGCCTGTGCCAACAGGGCCACTTTTCCCACATTCATGGTGAGAGGTGGAGCCATCTCTCTTGCAGTAGTGTCCAGCAAGGGGTAGGACCAGCTTTCCCAGGGCCAGTGAAGGGCAGAGTGGGCTCACCACACTTGATTCCTGTGGTCCCCTGTGGTGACACGGGCCACAGACATTACCACAGACCCCAAATGCAGTAGGACCACATGGCCCTTGGCAGCAACTCAGGCCAGGATGACACCATGGCTTTAAATGGCAGCAAAGGACACTCATATCAGGTTGGCTCAGGTGGTGGCCCGACCCTCTGACATCAACAAGACCACAGGGTGTGGCCCAGACCCTTGATTTTGTGTGACCTTTGGTGGCAACCCAGGCCTTGGATGTCAACACAGACCCTGGCTGCTGTGGGACCATGTCTGGACATGGTCCTCAGCTGTAGCTCTGACCTGGATGTCACCATGGACCTGCATGGCAGCGTAGTCCACTCAGATGTCTATGGCTGCAGCAGCATGGCCCTCAGACTCCAACAAGGCCACAGGTTTATATTCAAAGCCTAGGCTTCCATGTGGCCTTTGGTGGCAACACAGGATGGAGACCTCGCCACAGATCTCTGCTGTGGTAGGATCACTGAATCAGACATGGTCCTCAGCAGAGGCTGGGCCCGGATGTCACTGTGGCCCTAGGTGACAGGGCAGGCCACTCAGATCAGCATGATGGCAGTGACCGTGTGACCCTTGGGCACTAGCATAGCCCAGGAGGCAGCCTAGACTCTGGGCATCCAAATGGTCTTTGATGGTAACAGGAGTCATGGACATCAACACAGATGCTGGCTGCAGTACGGCCATGGACACAGACATGGCCCACAGCAGCAGCTCTGGCCTGGTGGTCACCATGCCACTAGGTAGTAGCACAGGCCACTCAGATCTGTATGGCCCTGGATGCAACACGACCCTTGAGCACTAACATGGTCTCAGGTGGCTGACCAGACTCTGGGCACACAGCCCTCAACTGCAATCAGAGTCATGGACGTCAACTCAGACCCTGGCTGCTGTAGGGCCATGGCTATGTTCAGATTTTAAATATCTATGTATTTATTTTTACTGTGCACTTAGTATGTTTGATATTTTGGAACATACTAACTTTGGAACATAAATGAAATAATATGCATACTTTGGAAGTTACTTTAGATCTCTTTTCTTGCTGGCCAATATATATATAAATATTTTAAGGTTTATATATCAGGTTATATAATAGTTATATCATTCCCCCTTCCATTTCTTCCCCCAAACTCTCCCGTATACTCACTTGACCTCTTTAAATCCATGGCCTCTTTTCCTTTAATTGTTTTGTGTGTGTGTGTGTGTTTCTGTTTTTTTTAAAGATTTATTTATTATGTATACAACATTCCTTCCATGTATGCTTACATGCCAGAAGAGGGCACCGGATCTCATTATAGATGGTTATGAGCCACCATGTGGTTGCTGGGAATTGAACTCAGGACCTCTGGAAGAGCAGTCAATGCTCTTAACCTCTGAGCCATCTCTCCAGACCTGTGTGTGTGTTTCTAAATATATAAATACAACATGCTCATTACATTTAATATTATTTATGTTTTCAGGGTTGACCATTTGGTATTGGATAATCAATTGGTATGTTCTTTCCTAGGGAAGACAGTTTCTCCCCTTCTTGCTGTCCAAAGTTGGGACATCAATGTTGCCTATTTATTTAATTCCATTTACTTATTAAGTCCTCCTATTAATCACAATTAAGTTCACAGAATATCTACTTTATTCTGAATTTACTTTTATCTTTTCCATCTGTAAACTTTTGAAATTGAGCTAGTTTGTGGACAAGATTAAAATGGCAATCTGAAGTTTTGTAAAGCGTAGTTTGCCCAAGGTTTTGAGTTTCTTTCCCATGCTTAAAACAAACAAGCAAAAGTATCTCATTCTATAGCTGTGGTTGTCATGGCACCTGTTATATAGTTCAGAAAGGTCTCAAATTTTTAGAATGCCGTCGTCCAAAGGTCTTGGGACTAGAGCTGTGTACCACCATGCCCACGGCTTATACCTTCTTACTAAACCTGAGCTTGGCGCTGTTACATTCGTGTGCCACATGGCGATGCTTTCGTTCACTTTAGGTCACAGGTGCAATGAGGATCCCAGAAGGTCATACCTCTTAGCGCTCATAGCCATTTTAGTGGCTCCATGGTGTTAGCACCATAATGAGATTGCTCAGCAAAGCACATTTCTCAAAACAAGTCTTGTCATTAAGTTGCCCAGGACTGCAGTTCCTCTCTAGGGTATTAATAAAGCAATAACAAAATGAATAAGTACTAAATATTGAAAGAGCAAAGCATACTTTTTTTTGGCTTTTTGCTCTCTACAGATACATTCTCTTGTGACTTTTTAATTGAAGAGATATAGTATATCCACAATTTTTTGTTCTAACCTAACCTGCATGATGGAATTAAATTTGTCACCTTATTAAAGTTTGTTACATGGCCCTTGAGCCCTAAGCTATAGTGATATCTGGAAATATGTCAGGTGCCTTGTTATATTTTATGGCTTTGATATTTGGTATCAAATAGCACTTGAAAGAATAACTTCACTGACATAAATTATGTTTGCTTAAACAGCTGAGAACAAATTTGGAAAATAGACAAGAGCTGAGCACAGTGGTGCATGCCTTTAATCCCAGTGGGCAGGTCGATCTTTGTGAGTTCCAGGCTCAACAGGGGTAGATATCAAGACTCAATCTCAAACAAACAGAAGTAGACAAGAGAAAGAAATAGAGTTCCAAAGTAGTTGAGGAGAGAAAATCCATCTGGAGGTAAAGAAAATAGCTTTCCTCATGCCTCCAGACTTGTCTTAAAACTTGAAAGAAAGAAAACACAGAGATTTTTTTTTTTTTAGCCCAGCTATGACTGGGGTTTCCCAGACATGAGACTTTCAGTTTTACAAATGGGCAAGTTCCAGGGAAGCAGGATGAGTTGGCCATACAGCCTTCTACCTTCTTCAAGAATCCCCTTTGACAAGACAGTACAGGGTGTTTTTATTTGGGGCTCTAATGTGACAGACGAGGCTGGGTGGTTGGTTCCACTTCTGTCAGAATTCTCTCAATGACGTGGAACTAGTGAACGTATGTGTTGCATACTTCTCCCTCAAACTGAATTTTGTGTGCGTGTGCGGGTGTTGATTATTGGTGTCTTCCTGGATCATTCTCTGCCTTATCATCACTATTTTTACAGGGTCTTTCACTGACCCTGAAACTCCACCAGCAAGATAGCCCAGTCCTGAGCTCAAAGATTGCCTGCCTTTGACCCCCAATGCCACCCAGGGCTGAGTTCATAGATGTGCACCACTGTGCTTGTCATTTGTTTGGTTGCTAGGAATCAAGATGTAGGTTGCCACGTTTGTGTAGCAACCTCTATACTTGAAACATCTCTCTTGTCCTCTCAAGCTACCGTGTCTCTCCTGCTGTGAAAATGTATTGGGTCCTTAACTGAAAACCATACAGGGCTTCTATTTGTGAAGTACAGAGAATATTCTTGCAGAGAGATGAAGAAATCAAGCCACTACCTTATCCTTTACTGCCCTCCAACTCAATATACTCATTCCAGTTCTGCTTATTATACCACATGTGTGGTAGCTCCATAAAGTGATTAAGAAAGGAAAATGGGCCAAGGAACAATCATGTAACACATGCTTGACAACCAGGTGGCCCATATCTCTAACACCAGCACTTGAAGGCTAAGGAAAGATGTTGAGTTGCAAAACAAGTACCTTTTTTAAAAAAATTAATGTGTATTAAGCAATGAATATAAGCAACAGAAGTGCAAAATGTTAAATTTAGATTATAGAACTACTCTAGTTTGTCCAAGCTATCCTTGACAAGTTAATTCAAGCTGTCTTGTTTGTATGTATGTAGATATCTTCAGCTCGTACTTGTTACAACTGACAAAACTGTACTGTAAACTGGTTTTATGATGATAATTTTGAGGGGAAGAAAAAACTGAAGGGAAGTAACAGCTTCAGTTATAACCCATAGTCAATAACTTCCATTAGCCACAAGGACACAAAAGCCATTAAAGTTTAATATGCATTCAGTATTCAGTTTAGCTACGATGCAATGGCGTTGTAATACAGGGAAAAATGAAAACCCAAATGAGTTTTCTGAGACATTGTGGAGAAGAGAGGCTACAACTCACACTGGAAATACAATTAACTTAGGTAATGTGAAGTCAAATTATTTAATACTTTCTTAATTTTTTTTTTAAAATTTTGACGTGTGTGTGTGTGTGTGTGTGTGTGTGTGTGTGTGTGTGTGCGCGCGCGCTTGTGTATGCTAATGTGTATAGGTGCCTGTGCAGGCTAGAAGGTGTGTCATATCCCCTAGAGTTAGGGTTACAGACAGTTGTGAGCCACCTAATGTGAGGTGGCTGCTGGGAACTGAACTTAGGAACTCTTGGGAGCAGTAAATGCTTTTAACTAGTGAACCACCTTCCCAGCCTGAAATATACTTTGAGACAAAAAAAAAAATAATGTGACTTCCCCCTGCCTCTACTTAAAAAATATTAGGTTAATAATGATCATAAAATTCTGCGGGAATTTACTAAATACTGTAGTCCATATTGGAAATGAAAACATAATAAATGTAATGTGCCAAGTAGAGAGCTGTACACCCTATTTAGAATGATAGAACCGGTTTGCAGAAATTAAAGAATAAATGCTGTGTTAGTAAAAACAGATGTGAGCTAGTAGGTTTTCTTAAATCTACTGATAATTCTCAAACATTATCCTAATCTTCTGTCTGACTTCCAGTGCAAAAATGTTATTGAATTGGGTATTTACATGTGTCAGAAGGGCATGACCATGAAACCTGAAGTGTGTAGCTGTGATTCTGGCCCTTGAAATCCGAGCCAGTTGTGGACCCAAATTATGTAGTTTTTAAAATAAAGCCACAAGGTCACTGATGATATTTTGAAAGTGGATTATTTCGGGCTATTGAGTTGGCTTAGCAGGTAAAGAAGGTTTCTACCAAGCAGGATGACCTGAGTTTCATACCCAGAACCTGTCTGGAGGAAGGAAAGAAGTAACTTCTTCAAGATGTGTTCTAACCTACACACAGACACACACACACACATGCACACACAAATAAACTAAAAATCTTGAGTTTGGGCGTCAAGAATAAAATATGATCACATTAGCAATATACCATTTACTGTGCAATGGAAACACTAAGCTGCATCTTCCAAGAGGAGAGAGACTGAATGTCATGGTAGGAACAGACAGAGTATTTGAAGAGTGTGGACTAGTTGTTGCTGTCATGATGTGTTTTAGAAGCAAGAGATGTGTCAGAATGCCAAAGGGTTCACACTTCTGATCTCTTAGGGTGGTGTGTGTGTGTGTGTGTGTGTGTGTGTGTGTGCTGTACAGCTCACTCATCTGACCTCCTCTTTCAATTATGTTTGTAGGGTGTAAACGAGAAGGCGGTGCTGACTTCTCTATTTCTTTTCAGTAGAATTTCATGGTTTGGCTTTTCCTTGAAAATGAGGAATCACCCTGCCTTGGCAGTTGTAGGTTTCTGGAAAGGAAATAGGGTTTATTTATTGCCTTCATAATACTTATAATACCAAGCTCTGATTGTTCTAGAATGTTTTGTGTTACTGTCATGAGAATTTTTCTGTCTATATAAAAGCCACTAATATAAGAGATGAGACTGAGTGCTTGGTCCCACATTTGAAAACAAACCAGGAATTCTGATGAATGATCATTCCTGAGCCCTGGCTTGTCAGTAAAGAATTTTGCATAGAAATTAAGATATCTTTGTTAGGAATGGGGAAACAAATGGTAAAGACTTCGGCTCATCATGTAATTTTCTTTTTTTTTCTTTTTTTTATAATTTTCTTATTAATTACATTTATTCATTTATCTTACACATTGACCACAGTTCCCCTTCCCTTCTCCCCCACCCCCACCCCAATCCTCTCCTCTATTTCTCTTCAGAATGGAGCAGGCCTCCCATTGTAGCAACAAAGCATGTCGTAGCAAGCTGAGGTAGAACAAAGCTCCTAGATAGGGCAAAGTAACCCAATATGAGGAATAAGTTTCCTAAAACCAGTCAAAACATTAGGTAGCATCTGCTCTCACTGCTAGGAGTCCCACAAGTAGACCAAGCTACATAACTGTCACACATATGTAGACAGCCTAGGTCAGTCCCATGCAGGCTCCATGGCTGTTAGTCCAGACTCTGTGAGTTCCTGTGAGTCCAGGTTAATTGATTTTGTGGGTTCCCTTGTGATGTCCTTGACACCACCCCATCGAGCCCTGCTCATGCCATCCTTCATACCTCTCTTCGGCAGGAGCTCTGCCCAGTGCTTGGCTGTGGGTCTGCATCAGTTTCCATTAGTTACTGGATGAAGACTCTCTGATGACAACTGGGATTGTCACCAATCCATGAGTATAGCAGAATGCCACCAGGCATCATAATGCTGACAATGTTTTTCTCCAGTCGTGTTTGGTTCTATCCTAGGTCTCTGGGTTCTGGCATTCCAGGCAATGTCAGGGGCGGGTTCAGTCCCGTAGTCTGGGTCTGAGGCCGGACCACTCCAACAATCTCTACACCACCCTTATCACCCCACTACCACCACCAAATCCCCACACATAGGCAGGACCGACTGTAGGTCAAAGGTTATGTAGATAGGCTAGTGTCCCATTCTCTCCACTGGAAGTCCTTCTTGGTCACAGGAGATGGTCAGTTCAGGCTAAGCATCCACCAATGCTATTCTTAACTGGGGCTATCTTTGTAGATCCCTGGGAATTTCTCTTGCATCAGGTTTCTACCTGGCCCCAAAATGCCCCCTCCCGGTTTCCTGTCATCTCTTTCAGTACTTTACCCCTTCATCTACTCTCCAACCTGATCCCTCAGATTCCACATGCCCCAGCCCACCTGTTCCCAGTCCATCTGCCCCCAGCCCACCTGTTCCCAGTCCACCTGCCCCTAGCCCACCTGTTTCCAGTCCACCTGCCCCCTGTCCACCTGCCCCCAGTCCACCTGCCCCCAGTCCACCTGCCCCCAGTTCACCTGCCCCCAGCCCACCTGTTCCTAGTCCACCTGCCCACAGCCCACCTGCTCCCAGTTCACCTGCTCCCAGCCCACCTGTTTCCAGTCCATCTGCCCCCAGCCCACCTGTTCCCAGTCCACCTGCCCCCAGCCCACCTGTTCCCAGTCCACCTGCCCCCAGCCCACCTGTCCTCAGTTCACCTGCCCCCAGTCCATCCATAAGATCTCTTTTCTTTCCTTCCCCCAGGAAACCACCATGTAATTTCAAAATCAGCCACTGTGACTCATTCGTTCTCTGTTAAGCTTATATGCATATATTGGTTATGAACATGCATTCTCTCTATGTACGGGATTGTATATTAAAGTTGGTCTCCCCAGGCCTTATGCTACCTGAAAAATCCTTTCAACTCTATATGGACAGCTGAAATTTCATCTCTCTAATACTCCATGGAAGAGGATGTTGGCTTGGAGAAGTTCTTGTTTAAAAACAAAGCTGGAGTTGTCCTTACTGAGTTCTCTGTAGATCACTAAACAAGAACAGCCATCCTCATGGATTGTTATGGACACATTAGCGAACAATTAATTCATTAACCCCACTAACAAACAA
This sequence comes from Arvicola amphibius, assembly GCF_903992535.2. NCBI lineage: Eukaryota > Metazoa > Chordata > Mammalia > Rodentia > Cricetidae > Arvicola > Arvicola amphibius. The sequence goes on from NC_052048.2 coordinate 165,629,010, forward strand.
TGGTCAAGATTTTTAAAACAAAATCAAAATATCAAAACGGTATTTCTGGTGTTTAAATATTATATGAACTCTGAAAATGACTTATAAAAGTAGACTTATAAAAGTAGACTTATAAAAGTAGACTTTAGTATTGTGGGTTGTCAATCTTCCTAATGCTGTTCCACATGTTGTGATGACCCCCAACCCTAAAATTATTTTACTGCTACTTCATGACTGTAATTTTGCTACTGTTATAAATCATAACGTAAGTATCTGATATGCATGATATCTGATATGTTACCCTTTGGGGACCGCAACCCACAGGTTGAGAATCGCTGCTTTTGTTTGTATGTTTGTTTTGTTTTGTTGTCGAGACAGGGCTTCTTTGTGTAGCCCTGGTTGTCCTGGAACTCACTCTGTAGACCAGGCTGAACTCGAATTCAGAGATCTGCCTGCCTCTGCATCCTGGTGCTGTATCTTTTAGAAAAAGATCAGTATTCTGATGAACTGATAGAAATGATGTGTCAAAGGAGGTCCATCAATGCTATCCCTGAAACAAAGCAGCCAATAGGCAGTTTTACAAGATGCCTCGCTGTGAAGCATAGCCAGAAAAATGTTTGACAAGCAGTGGTACAGAACAGTTGGCAAAGTATCCTGCTTACGGTGCTGTATACCATCTAGATTTCCTACGTTAGGTAGATAACGGGGAGGTCATGGTAAAATTGGTGGTAGGAGCCCACTGTCTGGTTCCCCATGTCTGGTTCTCCATGCAAAGCAATCAAGCTGCAACAGAAGGTTATGGCTGGGGAACAAACAGAACTGATCTGAATCTTGATGTCTTTGTGCCCAGTTGAAAATGGAAAGGAAAAAGGAGAAGTCGACTTACTAGGGAATTATTCATATATTCTACAGTATGAGAAGTTCCTTGCAGGGCTCTCTTGCAACCCAGAGAACCGGAGAGATGGTGGCACAGCTCATTCTAATTTCAAAGGTCATGGCCCAAACTCAGGAAGGGAACCCATGCTACAAGTTACAGTTGGAGGCTGAAGGCCCGAGGGTGGCACTGGCCCTGGAGTCCGGGAAACCTGGTGTGGCCAAGGACAATAGAAGAGGCAAGGAAGGCCTCTATTCTGGGAGATGAGTACATTCTTTTCTAGTTTTAACCTCTCCAGGTCCCTGAATGCTATTTACACACACTGAAGGTGAATATTCTCCATTGAATGTACCCAGGCTCCTTTATCAGTCTCTTCTGGAAATACCCTCACAGACAATCCCCTAGATAGACTAACTTTTCATTAGTGCAATTGAATGGCCACCTGAAACTGTCATGCTTAATTCCATCAATTGTATCTCAGCATTTTTAAAATCCCCACTTGCATGTGGATTGGTCGTTTTCTCTAATGTGTACAATGCCAGGCGACCACAGTAGCTAATTAGTGTTGCTATCAGGCCCTGCAAAATGAGACTCAGTCCCAGGTACTCAGTATTTGGCCATACTCCACCCTTGCTTTAGTGGCCAAAGTGTGTAGCAGACCGCACTCTCTTACTTTTATTATTATTATTATTATTATTATTATCATTTTAAAGCACAGAGGCATGTCACTTCCTGCCACCACTTCTGGCAGCACACCAGGGGAGGCGCTGGAGAGTAGCAGAGGCTAGACCGGCCCTTTAGAAACAACTATGTGGAAAGTAGTAGCTTAAGTGAGCCATATTCATATCCCTTCACAGAGGTTAATTAACTGAAAAAATCAGTAGTTCCCCTAATTCTTCACTTATGTGAAATTCAGCCAGCGATACCGTCTTCTGTGAGTTGCAGAGCTTCTGTGGGTTCCTTTAGCATCACATAAAGTACATTCATGTTCTTCTGTTCTACGAAGACTCTAGGCATCTTCGATAGATTTAAAAAAAAAATCACACGGCACTGTGCTGGCATAAGTGACTATGCCAAAGCACGTATGAAGCAATTCTCTGTTCTCGGAGCCTGCATTTCAATATAGAAGAAGAGTGGAGCCAACAGTAGCAGAGAACGAGACTGGAACTAGAAAACGTGGCCGTTCCATTACGTAAACAGGTCCCGCATGTGAAAATTCATTCAGCTTGTTTTACTATGGAGGAAACGACGAGTGCTCGTAGGAGCAGAAAGGTGTGACACCTCTCCACAGCCATTGTAAGGGGGCATGGCCAACACCCCCTAAAACAGGCTGGCAAGAGGAAAGCGTGATGAATACACTTTAGCCACCGCGTTCCATGACACAGCAGCTGCCAGAGAGGAAGACTAAAAGACCCCGAGAAAACTCTTTGGGCTCAGGTGTGCGATAGAGAGGCTGGGGTGGGGGTGGCGTCCACGTTCTTACTGGCTGAGGGGAAGTGGACATTCTTAGCCTCTTCCTGACCTTCCTCCTTTCCGAGGTTTATGATGCAGAATGTCCTAGAATGAGGGGAAGGGAGAAATGATCTTCCTAGGTTTTAAGGCTTGGTCTGCGGAGGATGCCCTCTAGTCTCTACAACTCACCTTGGAGAAGAGGAATTTTGGCTTCTGGGAGTTGGCTTTGCTTTGGAGGACAAGCAAGGGGTGAAAGAATGGGAGCGCAGAGACACTTTGCTTCTGAGGCCTTTATGGTTTCCTACTACTCGAATCACTTAGCTCTGAGGCCCAAAGTGTCACAGTTTAAAGGAGTGCATTCTGAGCCTGAACGTAAAATTTGTAATAAAATACTCTGTTCGGTGATGAATTTTAATGTCTTGGTTATAGTTGGAACAGCCTGTACTTGCTTTATTAACATAAATACATTAAAAGCCATATCATTTATGGACAGAAACAGACTTGGATATGTCATCTAAAGCCTTGTATGAAATACACTAATTAATTCAGCCATGGGAAAAAGCACACAATTTTCTTTTTTTCTTCAGTAGGTTCAGATGAAGAATGTCACTTATCCTAGGGAATTGCTTATCTGAAAAAAAAAACAACAAAACAAAAAATCAAGGGAAAATTGTTTGACTGGCAATCACTCAAAAAATACGAGGATAAAAAATATGTATGTTGTCCATTTCTTTGGAAAGCCCTTCATAGTGCTGCTAGAAAACAAAATATAATAGCAAGTGGAATAAAGGCAAACAAGATTTCCCTTCAGGCCTACTGATCAGGAGTGCAGCTCTGCTATCTATCTCTTCTGGGTTTTATTGATGCCTTTAAGCCAGCGTCCTGAGAGAAACAGATCCTTCAGACCCTGCATCCCGGATCTCTCGATTGCAACTGAATTCTGGCTCCCCTGCAGCGCTTTGTACCTCAGTTTCCCTCCGTATATAATCGGGGTCCTGGCAACTGTTGCAGGCTCTCACCCAGACCTTACAAAGTCTGGAACCCGCCCGGCTCTCGGAAGCGCACTACACGCGCGAGCTGTTACGTCAGTGGTTTCCTCGGCGGCGGCGGCCGGGCTGCCCTCCTAAAATACTAGGATAAGAAGTATAAATGGCCCGGGAGGGTGCAGGCACCGGGCCCACGTGACCGCTCCACGAAGGCCACCGGCGGGGGCTCGGTGCGCAGGCCGCGCGGTTTCCCGCCGCACCCCGGGCGAGCGGGCGAGCGCGCTCGGGGGCGCGGGGCCCTTGCGGCGGCGGCGGCGGCGGCGGCGGCGGCGGCTCGAGCGGTGCCTCGGGCCGGTGAATCATCCCGGCAGCCAGCGAGCGCCGCGGCGGGCCGCAGCAGCGCCGGAAGATGGCCGAGGCGGCGGCGGGCTTCCTGGAGCAGCTCAAGTCCTGCTTCTTGTGGTCGTGGACCTATCTGTGGACCGTGTGGTTCTTCATCGTGCTCTTCCTGGTCTACATCCTGCGGGTGCCGCTGAGGATCAACGACAACCTGAGCACAGGTCAGGCCGGGGCCCGGCCGCCCTTCCCCCGCCCCGGAAAGTTAGTGCAAGTCGCTCGCTCGGGGTCGCGGCCGGCGGGGGCGCGCGTGCGCGGGGACGCGCTGCTTCAGGTGGCGGCCCGAGCCCCGCGGCCTTGGCGGGCCCTCGGCGCCTAGGGGCGGGCGGCGCGCGGCCACCCCACGCGCGAGGGTGTCCGGGCGGCCCCTGGCTGGTCCCCGCCGAACCCCGTGAGCTCCCGAGCTTCACCCGGGGCTCGAGCGTCCGAACTGCGGCGACAGGCGTCCTGCTCCCCGCTGCGCGGAGAAGGCCCACGCGTGGCCCGGGCTGTGGGCGCACGCTCTCCGGGTCGCGAGTGGAGCCTTGGCCCGCGGGGTGTCGCTGTGAGATGGATCGGGAGGGCATGTCCGTAGGTCCTTCCAGGAGCAGGGATGACGTGTCAGGTCACCCAACGGAATGTCCAGGGGACACGCGAACGCGCAGTGATCTGGGATTTCTGACGTCCCCGGTTGAAGTTTTTATGTTCTCTGCTGAGCTCGCTCTAAAGTGCGATGGGCTAAACAAGTGTGCATGTGGCGGTTAGGGTCTTGATAAACTTGCACCCAGACAACCCAGTTGTTAAAAACCATGCCAAACTAGGGCTAAGAACAGCCCAGAGACAATTCAGAAACAAAAAGTACTTTGAAGGACCACGTATAGCCCTTCAAGTTTGCAAATTATTGTGGATTCAAGGGAGATACACCTTTTTCCCCTCACAGTACTCTGGGAAGTCTGTACCGTTCTGGCTTATTTGCAGAAATCGATACACATGCACATATATGTGTCTTCTGTCGTTTAATTTACATGCTCTGCCAGACCAAGGTTGAAAATGCGTTTCCTATGACATAGCTGTGGGTGGGGATGAGTGGGAGGTAGACCCTTTTAGATGCTTGCCACAATGCACTTGTTTTGTTTGGACATAATCTTTTAACACTTAAACCTCCTTTAATGCGATCAAATTACTATGCTTCTTTCATAGTAGCCTTTCGATGGTCTCCCTGGGAGGCAGACAGGATTCGGCATATAGAATCATCTCGTTCTTCAATAGATGCTCATCTTTTTTTGGGCTCTGATTATTGCAAGCATCTTGCTTTTCAGGCTTTTTAATCTGTCCGCATGGCTGCTTGTCACATTATTGCTTTCCTTGCTTTAGGACAGCAGTTCTCAACCTGTGAGTCGAGAATCTTTTGCCAGTCAAACATCAGATATCTTGCATATCAGACATTTACATTATGATTCATACCAACAAAATTACAGTTATGAAGCAGCAATGAAATAATTTTAGGGTTGGGGTCGGCACAGCATGAGGAACTGTAGTAAAGGGTTGCAGCATTAGGAAGGGTGAGAATCACTGCTGTAGGGTAAGGCATTTTTGTATGTCTCTATTGACTAGTGACCAGACTCAAAGGCCTATTCTTTAAACAAGTTTAAATAGGTTTATCATTGACTTATTAGAAAATTGGTTGTAGAATTTTAAAAAACATTTTGCATAATACACGTTGATAATTATTTTAGAACACTCATTTGTATACCACGTTTGCTTAAACTAGCTCAAGTAGTCATGCATATAGATATGTGAACATGTGCAGAGAACCACATACTAACAGTTTATACAGAACAGACAGGAAGCAAGATACCTATTAAGAAGAGGGATGGTTTTTCAGGAAGATAGTTGGAGTTTCACCCCACACCCAGGCAGCACTAGACCGCACAGATGGTTTGCATAGCGACAATTGTAATTGAGCCTCGGGAGGAAATTTGCTGTCTGGCTTGGGTCTTCCTAGACTCTCTATGGAATCTCCTTCTGTGATACAGGACCTCAGTTTGTCCTGGGGATTTTGCACTTTCTTGTCATAAAGGGAGACAAAAAGAGAAACAAACAGAGAATACGCACCTCTCTGCTATTTCTGTGAGAATACAGCAAACGAGGGAAGACTTTAGCACGGATCTTCAGACAGCCAACTGTGGCAGTGAGCCACCACAGCTAAGATTAGGGTTTTCAAAGGCAATGGCAGACATTGGATGGCATTTTTCTTCCCTTTTCAGTAAAAGTGAGAAGTTCTTGTAGGAAGACTGCCAGAAGATTCCTGTCAACTTGTTTCCCTCCATTCCTTGCCAATTTCTCTTTCCCATGGAAACAACTTTCTATAATGAAAGAACTTGCGGGCTAGCTTGCACACCTCCAAGCAACTGCCCCCTGTGGTCCAGCTGGCCTCTGAAGGATCTTTAAATGGGACTCTCTTCATTGATTTGTTGTTGTTCTTTTTGTTTTTCTTTTTTGTTTTTTAACCTATTGATAACATAGATAGGTCATATTTGGTTCTACCTTAGGTCTCTGGGCAATCCAGTCTCTGGTTCCTGGCCATCCAGCAATATGATGGCTCTCTGGTTGGCTACTCCCACAAATTCAGTGCCACCATTGCTCCGGCACATCTGACAGGCAGCACTGATTGTTGATCAGAGGTTTTGTGGCTAGGATGGTGTCCACGTTTCTCTTCTTGTAGCCTGCAGAGTACCTTCCCACACAAAAGGGACTAATTAGAAGGTAGGGGTTAAGGCTTCATGCGGGCACCAACTGGACCTCTCCTTGTTCAGTGAGCTGTGTGGACGTAGAGCAATGGGGCTCTACTGTCAGGTTTTGGAGAGCAGCGCTCTGTCCTAGCATCAGCCCCGGCTGTTTGGGAATCTCCACAAGACCCCCTCAGTCAATAACTCAATTCAGTGTCACCCAGTCCCACCACTGGACTTGCCTGGCAACAAAAGATGGCAGTTGAGGCTCTGTATTCCCCATTTCTAGGAGTTCTCACTAGGATCTCCCTCATAGATTCCAGGAAGGTTTGATTGTGTTAGGCTTCCACACTGCTCACCAAAGCCTCTCAATTCTGGCTATCTCTCCCTATACTCTCTTTCTTCATCCCATCTCCCCTCCACCTGATCCCTCCCTCTCTCATCCCCACCAAATCCACCCTATTCTATTTCTCCTTCCCAGGGAGACCTATGTATTTCTACCCAAATCTCTCCTCTTTATTTAAACTCTCTGGGTCTATGGCATCCACCGTCTGGGGCATAGATCCACATAAGGCTTAAGAAAAATAAAAGAGGGCTTCTAAACTGAGAAAAAATGGGAGCCAAATGCAGCCTCTTGGTAGTTGTGTTTTTGGGGGTGGGGAATGGGCTCTGTTTGCTGCTGTCAAGCAGGGGCATCATGGCTCCTTTAAGAGAGGTCTTCCTGATTCAGCATTGGCAGCAAAAAAACCCACGCAGTTTCCAAAGGTGGCTTCCTGATTTGTGCTAGTTGCAGGAACAGCTCTGGCTTTTGCAGGAGGCTGAGCACTTAAATGGAGTCTGTGAGCAGTGTGTTACAAATTGCTTAATGGTAACACAGACACGCTGTGACCCTGGAGCTGGGGCAGTGTGCATAGCTATCAGAGGCAGATATGTGTCCTCCATGTTGGACATGGTCGGAGCCAACAGGCAGTGCCATGGAGTTGGTCGTAGCCATGCCCATTTAGCATTTTTTTTTTAAATCACTCCTGGTCAGAAAAGATAACAGATACCCGCACAATCAAGACAGATCCAGATGGAAAAGATCCAGATGGGTCATGGTGTTGGATAAATGTATGGGGGCTTGGGAGAGAGAAGAAATAGTTATAAAAAGAACTAAGTGAATTTTTTAAAAAAATAAATAAAATAAAATCTTTAAAGAGACAGAGTACAGCCAGCCATAGATTAAAGGAGTAAAAAAAAAGCCATGTAAAGATGGAAAATACACAGAGAGTCTAGATTATTTATGTATATTATTGTGTTTTCTTTGGATTTTTTGACTATGCATAAGTTAAGTACAGAGAGACATTTCATTGTATGGGCTGCTAAGCTAAACCAACATATATCCTTTATAGATAGCTTGACTTCAAAACTTGGGTCTAAAAATAAGTTGCTTTGGAAAAGAAGGTTCTGCTTTTGTTTCCACAGAGGATGAGAATCTGTGAATTCCTTCCAGACTAATGTGATTTGATAGGCCAAGACCCTCTGAAAGATCTTCGTAAACCCCTAAAATTACTTTGCCCATCAAAAAACAGGAAGCAGTTTGGAGAGAACTATGCTCAAATTCCCAAATATTGTTTATAAATGTTTATTTACATTTAAAGGGAGATATGCTATAGATATGAATACTTTGTATTGGTATGGATCTTGGTCTATTGACACAGATTTAAGATCAGTTTTGTTATGTGTATGTTTCTGCTCTTGACTAAGGTATTATGTTTGTGCAGCTCATTTAAATATGTAATATATAATTAAGAAATAAAGGTTAATAGATAGTCATCTATAATAGTCAAGCTTATAGTCCTGATTAGGCTTTTTAGATATACAGAGATATATTTCAGATGGATAGTTATTCTTTAAACCTTTTAAAGACTAACAGAAGCCGGGCGGTGGTGGCGCACGCCTTTAATCCCAGCACTCGGGAGGCAGAGGCAGGCAGATCTCTGTGAGTTCAAGGCCAGCCTGGTCTACAAGAGCTAGTTCCAGGGCAGGCTCTAAAAAAGCTGCAGAGAAACCCTGTCTTGAGAAAACCAAAATAAGAAAAAAGAAAAAAAAATAAAGACTAACAGAATATGACATTTAAAATGTTTTAAGGACTTAGGACTTTTCGTGACAATGAGACACATCTGCTTCTGGCAGCACCAATTTCTTCAAGAGGAAGATGGGCATTGAAGATGCTCCTTATGGAGTTTGTTAGTCATTTGGGCAAGAAACTGCTCTTGCCCCGACTGCTTGATATTATGCTGTATGAACTGTGCATGCAGGACCCACAGAGAAATGACTGCTGAACTTGCCAAAGATGAGATGGTCCTTTGGGGGTTCCTGCTTCATGAAAGAGTCTGACAGGCATTCTGTAGGACACAGAAGAAAGTGACTGACAAACTGCCAATATAGGCAGAACTGTCTTTGAAATTTCCTGTTTCATGGAAAAGTTTGCTAGATACTATGAGCTGAAGATGGATGCCAAAGTGTTTCAGAGTAACTTTGGGTGACCATGCAGCAAGATGTCTTTGTCAATTCTAGAGTTTTGAAAGTTTCTTACAATGCACTTCCTGTTAACTTAGGTAATATTATATCTTTCTGAAGTCTTTGATGAAGTTAAAGAAAGACAGTTTTATAATTTTAAAAGATAGATTAGATATAAAACTTTAGACTCATAAGGATAGGGTAAATTATAGAGTGTTTTCTTTAATTTGCTAAGTATAGATGGACTAAATATTATAACTATAATTCTTGTTTGATAACTGTTTTGTTATAAGTAATTTTACTATGTTAAAGTTAAAACCTTCCTTTTTATTTAGACAGAAAAGGGAGGTAATGTGGGATTCCTCTCTGTATGCAGTGAATACCATTGGTTAATAAAGAAGCTGTTTTGGGTCGGTAGTAGAGCAGAATAGGGTAAGGCGGGAATTCCAAGAAGATAGATGTAGAGAGAGAGTAGGCAGAGTCAATGTGATGCCATATGGCTGCTGGAGGAGACAGGCACTGGAACTTTGCCTGGTAAGTCACAGCCAATTTGGCAATACACAGATCAATAGAAATAGATTAATTTAAGATATAAGAGCTAGCTAGCAATACACTTAAGTGATTGGCCAAGCAGTGATTTAATTAATATAGTTTCTGAGTGATTATTTAGGGTTTGGGTGGCCAGGAAACAAACAAGCAGCCTCTACCAGCATTCACCAGTCACTTGTGTTATTAATCTTAGCCATACAGCCATGTGGCTAAGATCAAAGTAGCTTTGATTTGCATTTTCCTGGTGGCTAAGGATATTGAAAATTTCTTTAAGTGTTTCTCAGACATTTGAAATTCCATGTTGAGAATTCTCTGTTTAAACCTGTATTCCATTATTAACTTGGATTGTTTGGTTTATTGATATCTTTGATTTCTTGAGTTCTTCATATATTTTGGATATTAGCCCTGTATTAGATGTGTAGTTGATAAAAATCTTTTCCTATTCTATAGACTGCCTCTTTGTCTGATTGACAGTGTCCTTTGCCTTACAGAAGCTTTTCAGTTTCCTGAAGTTCCATTTATTAAATGTTGATCTCAATGCCTATGCTATTGGTATTCTGTTCAGAAAGTTGTCTCCTGTGCCAGTGTTCAAGGCTAATTCCCACTTTCTCTTCTATTAAGTTCAGTGTATCTGGTTTTATCTTGAGGTCAGTGATCCACTTGAACTTGAGTTTTATGAAGAATATATATTTGCATTCTTCTACATGTATACATCCAGTATGACCAGCACTCTTTGTTGGAGATGCTTCCTTTTTTCTATTATATAATTCTGGCTTCTTTATAAAAAAAATCAGGTGTCTATAGGTGTGTGAATTTATGTCTGGCTATTCAGTTCAATTCCATTTATAAACATGTCTGCTTTTATGCCATGCAGTTTTTATTACTATAGCTCTGTAATACAACTTGGAATCAGGGATCATGATACCTCTACCATTTATTTTATTGGTCAGGATTGTATTGGCTATCCTAGGTTTTCTTCCATATCAAGTTGAGAATTGTCCTTTCAAGGTAAAAAAAAATGTGTTGGAATTTTGATGGGATTTCATTGAATTTGTAGATTGCTTTTGGTAAAAATGGCCAATTTTCTATATTAATTCTACTAACCCATGAGCATGGGAGGTCTTTTCATCTTCTGATATCTTCTTTAATTTCTTTCTTCAAAGACTTGAAGATTTTATCATACAAGTCTTTCACTTGCTTGGTTAGAGTTATCCCAGGATGTTTTATATTATTCAAGGCTATTGTGAAAGGTGTTATTTCCCTGATTTCCTTCTCAGTACTTGTCATTTGTAAATAGTAGGATTACTGATTTTTTTGAGTTAATTGTGTATCTAGCTACTTTGCTGAAAGTGTTTATTAGCTTCAGAAGTTCCCTAGTAAAAATTTTAGGGCCATTTATGTATACTATCATATGATCTACAAATAAAGATTCTTTAGCTTCTTCTCTTCTAATTTGTATCCCCTTGATTTTCTTAAGTTGTCTTATTGTTTTTGCTAAAACTTTGAGTACTATATTGAAATTGAATCAACATGGAGAGAGTGGACAACCTTGTATTGTTCCTGATTTTAATGTAATTACTCTGAGTTTCTACATTTAATTTGATGCTGGCTGTTGGCTAGCTGTAAGTTGCCTTTATTGTGTTTAGGTATGTTCCTTGTATCCTCAGTCTCTCCAAGAATTTTATCATGAAGGAGTGTTGGATTTTGTCAAAGGCCTTTTCAGCATCTTATGTAGTTTTTTCTTTTTAGTTTGTATAGTAGATTACGTTTACTGATTTTTATATATTGAACCATCCCTGCATCTCTGGAATTAAGCCTACTTGATCATGATGGAAGATTTTTTTGATGTGTTCTTTGTTTTGCAACAGTTTATTAAATATTTCTGCATCTATGTTCATAAGGGAAATTGGTCTATAATTCTCTTTCTTAATTGAGTCTTTATGTGGTTTTGGGTATCAGGGTAACTGTGGCTTCATAAAATGAATTTGGCAATGTTCTTTCTGTTTCACTTTGTAAAATAATTTAAAAAGTATTGGTATTAATTTTTCTTTGAAAATTTGGTAGAATTCTGTGCTGAAACCTTCTGCACCCCCTTTTTTGGTTGGGAGACTTTTAATGATGGCTTCAATTTCACTAAGGGTTGTAGTTCTATTTAAAATTATTTATCCAATCATGATTTAACCTTAGTAAGTGTAACTATGTACAATTTTTTTCTTAGATTTTTCATTTTGGTATAGATTTTTAAGTATGTCCTTCGATTCTGTGGATTTTCTTGTCTGTTTTAATGTCTCTATTTACACCTTTGATTTTGCTAATTTGAATATTCTTTCTGTGTCTTTTAGTTAGATTGGATAAGGGTTTGTCTACCAATTTTTTCAAAGAATCAACTCTTCGTTTCATTGATTCTTCTTGTTCTCTTTGTTTCTATTTTATTGATTTCAGCCCTCCATTTCATTATTTCTTGCTTCTATTCCTCTTGGGCGTATTTTCTTTTTGTTCTAGAACTTTTAGGTTTACTTTTAAGTTGCTAGTATGAGATCTAACTTTTTTTTAAATGTAGGCACTTAGTGCTATGAACTTTCATCTTAGCGTGGCTTTCATTGTGTCTCATAACTTTAGGTATGCTGTGTATTCATTTTCACTGAATTTCAGAAAGTCTTTAATTTCTTTTTTTAAAATTTCTGTCTTGACCCATTTTTCATTCAGTAGAGAGCTGATCAGTTTCCATGAGTTTGTAAGCTTTGGGTTGTTGATAATATCTAGCTTTAATCCCTGGTGATCTGACAGGAAACCAGGAGTTATTTAAATTTCCTTGTACCTGCTGAAACTTGCTTTGTGTTTGAGTATGTGATCAGTTTTGGAGAAAGTTACATGAGGTGAAGAGGAGAAGGTATATTTTTTTGTGTTTGGGTGAAATAGTCTGTAAATATCTGGTAGGTCCATTCAGTTTATAATGTCTGTTAGCACCAGTATTTTTCTGTCTAGTTTTTGTCTGGATGGCCTGTTTGTTGGTGAGAGTGGAGTATTGAAGTCTTCCCCCTATCAGTGTGTGACTGTCAATATATGATTTTAGCTGTGGTAATGCTTCCTTTATAAAAATGGTGACACTTGTGTTTGGGACATAGACGCTTAAAATTTAAATGTTTTCTTGGTAGAGTTTTCCTTTTATAAGTATGTAGTGTCCTTTCCCATATCATTTGATTAGTTTTGGGTTTTAATCTATTTTGTTAGCTATTAAACCAGCTATACCAGATTGCTTCATAGATTCATTTTCTTAGAATATCTTTTTCCTTTCCTTTCCTTTCCTTTCCTTTCCTTTCCTTTCCTTTCCTTTCCTTTCTTTTCCCCTTCCCTTCCCCTCCCTCCCTCCACCCCTCCTCATCCCTCCCTCCCTCCCTCCCTTCCTTCCTTTCCTTCCTTTTCTTCTTCCCTACCTATTCTCACAGTCCCCTGCCCCCAACCTCCCCTCTACCCACCTCATCCACTTCTCCTCAGTTTCATTTCAAGAAAAAGGGCAGGTCTTGCCATGGATAGCAACAAAACATGGCATAGTCAAGTTGCATGTAAAACTAAGCACTTCTCTGTATTAAGGCAGGACAAGGCACCCCAGTATGAGGAAAGTGTTCCCAAAGCCAGCAAAAAGCATCAGCGAAGCCCTGCCTCCCACTGTTAGGAGTCCCACAAGAAGACCAGTGCTTAGAATATCTTTTTCCAACCTTTTACCCTGAGGTAATGTCTGTATTTAATGTGGGATCTACAGGAGCCCTGGGCACGAGAGAAGGAAGGCCTCAGCTGGTGATCTGTTGCAGAACCAGTGAGGAGACTGGGGCATTGGCTCTAAGGGAACAGAGAGAGTGGAGAATATCACTGGCAGATATGACTGCAGTTGAGCTGTAGAAGTCTGCCTGAGTGGGGGGCTGGGCTATGGCAGCAAGTGAGGTGAAGCAGGCCAGAAGGGGATGGTTTGTGGGAGTCACAGGAGACAGGGGCAGTGTGGGACGGAGGATGCAGGTGCTGTTCTGTACAGTGCTGGGGATGATCCTGTGGGACTGGGGAAAGGAAAGAATGGAGAAGGACTGCAGGCAGTCTACCTGATCTCCTGGCATCTCCTCAACATCTAGATTACATGTGGCAACTTTAATTATTTAACCTCATTAGATTGTGATAAATGTGCTTTATATACTTATGTGCTGATTTACATATGCAATTATATTGCATTCATAATTATGTGTATACAATTAGTTTCTTCATTGTTGCCTTTGGGTAGGACACCATGACAAAGGTAACATGGTGAGAAAGATGTGCAAGTGTGTAAATGTCAGGCTGAATAAGGCATTTATAACAGAAGTGCACTTTCTCTTAATGTGAAGTAGAGTAGAGCGAGTTAGGAGGAATTTCCCCTGAGCTGAGCCTCTGAGAGTGAAGAGGATTCTGGTTCTGAGTTGGGAATGCAGGGAAGTGGATCTCCCTAACAGAAAACAAACATGAGCATGCAGGCCAGATTTAGAGAACCATGAAATTATGTGGAATTTAAAACAATTGATGAACAGCTATGATTTAAAATTGTTTTCTGTTATCACATGTAGCTTTCCACATAGAAGTAACTATAAGATTCTTCTCAAGGTATAGCACAGTTTTTTTTTTTTTATTTTATTTATTTCTTAGTTAGGGTTTCTATTGCTGTGAAGAGACACCATGACCATGGCAACTCTTATAAAGGAAAGCATTTTAATTGGGCTGGCTTACAGTTTCAGATGTTCAATCCCTTATTGCCATGGCAGGAAGCATGACATCATATAGACAGACATTGTGCTGAAGAGGTAGCTGAGAGTTCTTCATATGGATCTGTAGGCAGCAGGAAGAGACACTGTGAGTTACTGGCCTGGTTTGAGCATCTGAGACCTCAAAGCCCACCCCAGTGACACACTTCCTCCAATAAGGCCATGCCTACTCCAGCAAGGCCACAGCTCCTAATAGTGCTACAGCCTGTGAGCCTCTGGGGGCCTTTTCTTTCAAACCACCACAATTTCCATTTTTACCATCTGGGCTTGATCATCTTGGCCCTGAAGCAGTGCCAACAAGTGTGTGGACACAGCTCATAGAATTCCATGGGATTTTTTTTTAAAAAGACTGGTGGAAGCGGCACACAACTTTTTTTTTTGTTTGTTTGTTTTTTGTTTTTTGTTTTTTCGAGACAGGGTTTCTCTGCGGCTTTAGAGCCTGTCCTGGAGCTAGCTCTTGTAGACCAGGCTGGTCTCGAACTCACAGAGATCCGCCTGCCTCTGCCTCCCGAGTGCTGGGATTAAAGGCGTGCGCCACCACCGCCCGGCCACACACCTTTTTTTAAAATTTCTTTTTAAAGATTTATTTATTATGTATACAACATTCTGCCTCGATGTATGCCCGCACACCAGAGGAGGGCGCCAGATCTCAGTACAGATGGTTGTGAGCCACCATGTGGTTGCTGGGAATTGAACTCAGGACCTCCGGAAGAACAGCCAGTGCTCTTAACCTCTGAGCTATCTCTCCAGCCCAATTCCATGGGATTTTGATGATGAATACAGACCTTGCAGAGAACATGTCATAAAGGGCAACAAAATCTTGTACTGGAAAATGAATTTTAAAATGACAGGTAAGAAGATAAACATAGGGATCATACTGATTAGCTTAGGTCTCAATTCTGACATTAGTTGGAGAGTATTTAAATAATTTAATAGTGTACTGAAAATGGGACGAACAAGATTATTAAAACTATCACAAGATATATTACATGTTGCTTTTCAAGTTAATTTTTCAGGAAAGAAGAAAATTTATTTCAGATTAGAGCAATCACATAGGTACTAATTGGCAGAAACAATAGATTTGTCAAAAAAAAAGAAGAAAGAAAAAAAGAAAAAGAAAAGTAACTTACTTCATATTGTGCTCTTTTTTTTAACTTTAAACAAAATTTTATTACACAAAGGTTGTCACATAATTGGATACTTCTCTACTTTGTACAGTTATCTCGCTCCACAGAAAGGCTGCCTCTGACCTCTCGTCTGGTGGCACAAGTGCCACAGTCCTGACCGTAGTGGACGGACCAGCAGGCCTGCCTCAGTGACTCAAGTTGAAAGCAGGACACTGGTATATGGCTCTTGCACCCAGTATCAGGAATGTACAAATGTCTTTATTCAAAAATACAAAATAAATTATCTGTAGGCATGGACAATGACAGCAGTGAACCATTATGTATTGTCAATGGGAACAGTAACTGATGGTTATAGTGATCAGTCAGCCTTCTCTTCATTCTCTTCAGGGGCTTCTCTGAAGGTACGGTGAGGAACCTGCCTTGAGCTTCCTGTCACAGTTCATTGGTAAGGGCAAAGCACTATTCTAGGAATCAGAACATGCCACCTCCCATCCCCCCTCCAATTCCCCCCATCGCGCCCACTCCAGGGTCCTTCTCTTCTTTAGGAATTTCGGTCACTACAGCTTCTGCTGTTGTTAGCAAGGAGGCCACCCCAGCAGCATCCAGTAAAGCAGTTCTTACGACCTTTGTCGGATCAATGATTCCCTTTTCCACCATGTTCACAAATTCCCCGAGCATAGCATCATACCCAACTTCCGAGGAACTCTGCAGAATCTTCTCAACTATCAAAGACCCTTCAACACCTGCATTCTTAGCAATGGTCATCGCGGGAATTTTGAGTGCTCTTTTAATAATGTCTATACCTATTTTCTGATCCTCATTAGAAGGCTTTAGGGAATCCAAGGCCGGGATGCAGCGAAGCAGAGCGCAGCCCCCGCCTAGCATGATGCCCTCTTCCACAGCTGCTCGTCTGGCATTGAGAGCGTCTGTAACTCTGTCTTTCTTCTCATTCACCTCAACATCGCTTGTTCCTCCAACCTTCAATACAGCTACTCCATCTGAGAGTTTTGCGAGCCGCTCGTTCAGCTTCTCCTTTTCGTATTCACTAGTGGTGATGTCCAGCTGCTCAGTGATCTCCTGGATGCGTTTCTCAATTTGAGCCTTGTCACCTTTTTCTTTCAAAAGCATGGCATCATCTTTAGTGACAATGACCTCTCCAACTTTTCCTAAGTCATGAGCTTGAACATCTTCAAGGTTTAGATTCAACCCCTCTTCTCCAAATACCGCACCACCAGTAGCAATAGCCATATCTTTAAGCTGGTTCTTCCTGTTGTCCCCAAACCCTGGCGCCTTGATTGCCACCACCTGAAGACCCACTTTCAGCCTGTTCAAGACGAGTGTGCTTAGAGCTTCTCCATCAACGTCCTCAGCAATGATGACCAAGGGCTTCCGATGAGCATTGGCAATTTCCAGAGCGGGTACAATGGACTGCACACTAGAAATCTTCTTTTTACTCAACAGAACATAGGCATCTTGGAATTCACATTTCTGACCTTTTGATGTATTAATAAAATATGGGGAAATATATCCTCTGTCAAACTTCATGCCTTCAATAATTTCTAACTCATCATTCAGGGTTTTCCCATCCTTCACGGTGATGACACCCTTCCGTCCCACCTTCTTCATTGCATCAGAAATGATGTTTCCAATCAATGTCTTTGTCTCCATTTGCAGAAATTGTAGCAACCTGAGCAATTTCTTCGGGGGTCGTCACAGGCTTAGATTGTTTCTTCAGCTCAGCAATCACAGCATCAACAGCCAGCATCACACCTCTCCGGATTTCTACTGGGTTGGCCCCTTTGCTGATCTTCTCAAAGCCTTCCTTGGCAATAGAACGTGCCAGAACGGTAGCCGTGGTAGTGCCATCCCCAGCCTCTTCATTTGTGTTGTTGGCAACGTCTTGAACAAGTTTAGCTCCGATATTTTTGTATTTGTCCTTTAAATCAATCGACTTTGCCACAGTGACCCCATCTTTCGTGACTTTGGGACTTCCCCAGCTCTGCTTGATGATCACCGTCCTCCCCTTTGGCCCCATGGTAACAGCTACAGCGTCGGCTAAAAGGTCTACACCTTGAAGCATTAAGGCTCGAGCATCCGCACCAAATTTTACATCTTTGGCATAGGCCGGAGTGAGATGAGGAGCCAGTGCCTGGGACACTGGTCTCATCTGGCGAAGGACTGTGGGTAGTCGAAGCATTTCTGCGGGGCGGCGGCGGGAGCGCACGAGGCGAAGCAGGCCGTCGGCGAGTGAGGGCCATATTGTGCTCTTAATAGCACTTTCTCATCTACCCTAAGCTGTAAGGTTTTGGATACACCATGCACAATCTGCTTTCAGGATAATTTCACTTTTGCTATCTTTTGCACTAATCAGGTAAAGAGATTTTCAAATTTAGCTTACCAAAATGTAAAATTAAAAGATCTTTGAAATCTCTTTTCATTTTGTTTGGAAAACAAAGATGTAATTCAATAGTCTGACCTAAGCTTAAAGTTGTTTATATTATAAAATACTTTTATATTGTGATAATGAGTGCAGATATAAAACTCAGTTTTTGAATCATATTAGTTATTACTCAGTTTTTTTCCTAAGTTGGAGACAGTGCTATGATATTAATTGATGCCCCAGTTTGGTTTTCTGGAGGACCTAATTACAGTTTATAAATGTCTTTCGCCTTTGCTGTTTAAAATCGTTCCTGTAGCTGTGAATCCCATCCATCCTTCAACGACAAGTTTGTCTGTTACTTCCCCTCTAACTCTCAGAGCAAACCTGTTACAGCAGGGACCTTGTTTGTCTTGTCTTGTTAACAGTGTTCCAAAATATTCATTTATTTAAATCCATTATTTAGGGGTAGAACGTAAGGAAGGCTAGGCTAGTCTTCTCTGTAAGTTTAATGTAAAGAATTAAGCATCAACAATTGATAATTTAAGAGCTGATTATGCAGCATAGCCTGACATGTCAATTACAGGGGTTTGCAGAGTAAAGCCCCTTCTACCGCCAGGATGCAGTTTAGGGCCTGCTGAGCTGGGCTGGCTGTCTTGTCTGGTGGAGGGTGCAGGATGGAGGAGGCGGTGCTTGGGACGCCTCAGGGCAGTGTTGCAGGCAGAGTGAAGTTTAACCGCCCACCACTCAGAATCACAGTGTGGGGGGTTAGAAATATGTTGCTGACAGCTTTGTATTTGTCTGCCCCCATCTCTAACGTCAGGAACCATTTCTAAAACACGAGTGGCCTGGGGAAAAATAGTTTTGGCATTATGGAAATTTGCATTCTAGATAATTTTACTCTATTGGTCCTTTCTACACAGAATATCATATGTGTATTAGGTGAAATAAATATCAACTGTGATGAAATGAAGTGGCGTTGTATTTAGAACAAGAAGATTTAAGTTGAAATTATGGTTTCAGAAGTGGTAGGGTAACTGGATTAATTACTACATAAGAGTCCTTTCTCTAGGAGGGGGCAATGACCTCTCATAGGTTTGCGTAGCAGTGTAAGTGGGATGGCAGTTTGAGCACAGTGCTGGTTATTAGCCACTGCACACTGCATACGCTTGTACCAGTTCATTTCATTCACTCCGACCTGCCTGTGTTCAGTTAATAATTAATCTACTCTTCAGTCTGGTCATTCATTTGGACACGTAGGTGCCTGTGAAATTGAAGCTGTGTTTTTCCTGTCAGTTATTATTTGGACACAAACATCTCATGTCAGTATTTTCCTCCAAATATCTGTGCTTGTTTTATGTGTCGTCTAACACGCCGTTTTGCTCCAGTGCCTTCAGATGCACTATGTTTCCTGTGAACAGGAACTCTGACATAGCAGTCAGAGCCAAACAACAGCTCTGGGAGCAAACTGCTGGCTGGAGCTGGGAAGAGACGAGCCATTAGCCTTTATTGAGTTCTTATATGAGTCAGACATCGCCTGCTTTTATTACTGTTGCACTTCCATGATTGGTTTGTAGAAATGTGTTTATATCCCTTAACGCAGCTGGCATTTTCTTTGTATGTGTAGAATAAAGAGTCTTTAAAATAAATAAAATGAATGTCATCCTAATAATGCAAGTGAACACATTTAAAGGTGCATTTTAATGGAGAAACAGCTTAGTTAATGGCTGAGGATGAAGGTTTCTTCTGTTTTTATTTTTGAAAGATATTCTTTTACACCAATGTCTATGACATTGACAAGTGCATGCACACCAATGCTAGTATCATCTCCTCTTGGGATTTTTTTTTTTAAAGAAAGATCATCCCCCCCCCCCCCGCCCCCCCCGTCCCTTTAGTATTGAATTGTTCAGTATGGCACTCAGGATCCGATACTTTCTCCCCATTCGTGAGGTTCTACCCTGTCCCATAAAGGGTCACCTGATGAGTCAAACTCTGGATTTTTGGCTTAGTACTCTTCTGTCTTTAGCACTAAAAGAAGCAGAAGTGAGTTTTGCGGAGACTGAGTTGTCTAGCTGTTCCACCCGGTTATTCAGGGTGTCTGAACTGAGTTCTGAACTGATAATCTTGTTTGCCTTCATCTTCTTTTGCAACTTCTGAGCTCTGGTTCTGGTCTGCAGTGCCGTTCTCAGATGGGACCTCTTCGTCTCTACAGATGTGGCACTGTTGTGGGACAAGGTTTCCTGTGCACTTTCTTTTTCTAGCGTCAGATGATGGGAGATGCTCAAAAATGCTGGGTGAGATAGTGTCTTTTGTACTGGAAACACCTAGGAAAGCCACATCCTCAGTATCAGATGAATGTGTAGATCTTTCAGTTCTTCCTACAGCACAGGAATCTCAGGATCTGATGAGTTGTCCATGGGTGGCTCAGAATGAAGACTTTTGCCCTTGCCATCCTGTGGCTTACTTTCCTGTAATTGGATACAGATTTAGATGCAGTTATGTTTTTAATTTTAAATTCGTGGTATTTTTCTTCAGTTTTTTTCTCTACTTTGAAAGCGACATTTGGTGGCATAGGAGGAACATCAATTTGCAGCACCCTAAATGCTCCCTTTTCAGCCTTTCCTTCCCAGACACAAGCATGGTCACATAACCATTCAGTACTTTAGAACATGATGATGGTTTTAAGATTTGGGTATGTGTGCCAGCTCTCCAAACTGCAGTATATGTCAGTTTTCATTAATATATTCCCTAAGTTCAAGTTAGACCTGAAGTATTTCCTGTAACTCATGTTTAGGTTGGAACGGTATATATGTACTGTATATAGCCACTGTGAAGCGGACATTTGAGAACTGCATACAGAGCAAATAAGTTATAAAACCTATCTCCCAGCACTAGCATTCGAAGGCATTGCACACAGCCTCATGAAACCACTGCTTCCATTTGCAGCTCTGTAGCATCTTTGAGTTCCCATGTCCAAGTCCCCACAGTAGCAGCAGCACTGCTGGACACTAGTGTATGACCTGCATCTCATTTAAGGTCTTTTATTTCATAATAATATGGAATAATATGGAAGACCTTCCTGACTTGTGCTGCTCTCAGGTCTGGTCCTTGTTAAAGGACATCACCCCTCTCTTGTTGCAAAAACACACTGAGGGCAGAACTTCTCTGTTCATCTAACTCAACAGACCCAAGATGAGGTGTATGACAGCCGTCGGTACCTTGGCCACCCGTCATTTCATTGGGATCTTCTGAATGCTCTTTATGACTGTCTTCATGCCATTTCCCTACTTCCAGTGGTTTCTGTTTGAATATCCCAGAGAACCCAGAATTTAGAACTGTCAGCAAGTATGATGAAGTGGACCTGTTTCAATGTGTTTATCTTTTTGGTAGTTCCAGGATAAAACAACTCTGACCACCTCGATCATCTTCAAATTTACACGTAAACTTTTTGGATTTATGTCCATTCTGCTTTTGTAGAGTCTTGCACTTGGTCACTTTGGTGGTATTGACTACATCATACAGGAAACTAGAAGCAATGGCTTTCAGTGCTTTTCCTTAGAATAGATTTTTTTTGTAGTTCTTTTGGAAGACAACATATCCTTAGTGTACTTGGAAGAGCTTGAGTGCAAGGATCCTAACTTTTTAATCCTTGTTTTTTCTCACAACCCATGTTCTAGCTCACAAGGCTATTATTGCCAATACTCAGTATGCAACACAGGACTTATTATTATTATAGAGAATTCTCCTGGAGGTGACTGGTCAAAAGTTCAGAGATATGGAGGAAAAGCATTCCTGTGTGTAGAGGACACATGGTACCAGGCAAGAAGCCACTGGAGAAACTCAACAGCAGCCACTAAGTGGCAGGAGGGAACCTGGGTGGTGTGCTGTAAACAGGCCCGAGGGGATTGGAGTGGGAGTCACAGTGTGCAGCTGGACAAAAACACAAGCTAAAGGGTGTGTGTACATCTAAGATAACCTATAGTAGGTATCTCCTCAGGCAGTTTAGAAATATCTGTGGGACTGTGATAATTGCCTTTCAGTGTGATGATAGAATTGGTCCTTTGACTAGCGTGTATTTCACACGAGATGACAAAATGAATGAGAAAGCACCTTCCTTGGGGTTTCATTTTTGTGAATGAATGCAGCCCAGTGTCCCTTAATCTCTTGTTCCTCTTGTCTCTGCCTCCTGAGTGCTTGGGTTCTAGGTGTGTGCCACTACTTCAGTCTGAGAATGTGTTTAGACTATAAAATACTATTTATATCCAGTATATTATAATATCTGGATTTTCCAGAAGCTTGGCCTACACACTATATAAAATAGGTGAAATATACAATGGTAACATTTACCTTGTGTAACCGGAGTCTGTTCTCTTGTTTCCTGGCCATCCTGATCCAAGTAATCACACTAAAGTATTTTAATTGCTACACCAGCCAATGGCTCAGGCATATTTCTAGCTAGCTCTTATATATTAAATTAACCCATTTATATTAATCTGTGTATCACCATGATGCTGTGGCCTACTGGTAAGGTTCTAGTGTCCTTCTCCTTCGGTAGCTACATGGAGACTCTTTGACTCTGCTTACTCTTTCTCTTTATTTCTGTTTGGATTTCTTGCCTGGCTTTACTTTGTTAAGCCATTGGCCAAAACAGCTTTATTCATTAACTAATAAAAGCAACATATATACAGAAGGACATCCCGCCTCAGACCCTGCATATTTTTTCTAACTTTGGAAAATTAGATTAATGGGTTATTGATTATTCGGATCCACATTATTAAATACCTGGCTTTTGTGAACATGAGATACTGTTCCCCCAATATTCTTATTGTCATTGTGAAGATATCTATAAAGGATTTTGAGTTTTCCAGGAGAGAAAAGAATGAAACGTTTTGATGCTCCTATGGAGCAGGGCAGTTCCTTATGCCTTACTCCTACCCATCATTTAGCTAGAGCTTCTCTGTCCCTCTTAGTGTTCCTGCACCGCCTTAGGGGTTGAAATAAGAAACTGACAGATCCAGTGTGCTCTTTCAGTATTTCATCAGCTGTGGCTATGGCCGGAGGAATCACAGGTTAAGGCAGTCACTATAACCTTAGCTACTTAAGGCGACAGCTGTCCGAGAGACACTTACTTCCCTTAAGGGTGAGGACACTGAAGGGAAACCCATGATGTCAGTGCTCTGGGAAGAGCCCTGACTGTGACCCCAAGTCTGTCTCCAAACCCAGTACCGGCTTTTGAGTGTTAGCTTTTCACAAGTGAAGAGTAAACTTGTGGTGAGTTAAGGAACTTCAAAGGAAATTGTCAGTGAGTGTCTTTGCCATTGTTTCTACTGCAGGGATAAAACACCATGGCTAAAAACAAAAAGGGTTTATTTTGAGCTGGGGTAAGAATGCAAGGCAGGAACCTGGAAGCAGGGACTGACAGAGACCACAAAGGGGTGCTGCCTACTGGTTTGCCCCTCATGTCCTGCCACAGCTGCTCTCTTTTAGTACCTGGTACCACCCACTCAAATTGGCACTCCTGCAGTGGGCTGGGTCCTCCCATATCAGCCACCAATCAAGAAAACTCACCATAGGCTTGCTCACAGGCCAGTCTCATGGGAGTGTTTTCTCAACT
This sequence comes from Arvicola amphibius, assembly GCF_903992535.2. Lineage (NCBI taxonomy): Eukaryota > Metazoa > Chordata > Mammalia > Rodentia > Cricetidae > Arvicola > Arvicola amphibius. The sequence goes on from NC_052048.2 coordinate 165,652,355, forward strand.
GAAGTTCCTTCTCCTAAAAGACCTGAAGCTATGTCAAGTTGAAATAAAACTAGCCAGCACAGTGAGCAAGACTTCTTTGTTTTAATTTTAAAAAGCTGAACAATTTAAGACAGCTCAAACAGGAAAAAAAATGCCCTGAGTGATAGCATTTTCTTAGTAAAGAAGTAACATTTATATACACGCGATTTGGGTCTGGGTTATGCGTTCTCTAGAGTCAGAGCTGTTTCTTTTTTGAGGGGTGGCTCCGTTTTGAAGTAGTTGCAGTGTCATTCTGAAGGATAGTTTCATTAGCAATGGACTCTGGTAAAACGCTTACAGTTTTTTACCTTGGTTAAACATTTCAAATTTCTATTAAGTTTCTCTTTGGCATAAGAGAATAAAGTATATCTTCTCAGAGAGCTAGTTGCTTGGTCATGTTCATTGCTGTTCTCTTCACAATAGCCAGGAAGTAGAACCAGCATAGAATGGAGAATGAAGATTTGGTCCATACACACAACAGAATTCTATTCAGCTGCAAACAGAAATGAAATCATGAAATTTGTGGGTAAATGGATGGAACTAGAAAATATCATACTGCTTGAGATATTCTAGTCCAAGAAAGAGAATGCCACAGTTCTCCCTTGCATGCAGATCTTTGCTGTGAATCTTTATATGTTATTATATAACTGGGAGTAACTGCAGAAGCCAGGAAATGAGAAGGGACCATGGGGATGATAGGGGCTCTAGGGAGGGGGATGCAGGACATAGGTTCTGTGAAGGGGAAAGGACAAACATGGGGAAGAGGAATGGCCTAACGAGTGGGGGAGGGTAGGCAGTACCCTGGAAGAGGGAGTAAGGAGAGACAAATAAAAAGGGTACTTTAAAATGATATATGGAAACATTGTTTTGTAAACTTAATTAAAAAATATGCTTGTGCACACACATATAATACAGCTTAAATGGAGTTATACAATATGGGGTAACAGTGCCCCCCTAGGATCCAAAGATTATGTAAAAAACAATTACCAGTGCCTGGCAAGAGAAACTGTCCTTTTAGTTGTTGGTCCAAGAGTCTCTCAAAACAGTACAGGTTATCACCCTTGCCCTTAGTTGCTTCCTAGAACTTGAAGATAAGACCTGTTGCTGAAGATATCTCACACTTGATGGCATGACTCAGAGGAACCTAGATTGAGCTGACCTGGAAGCCTCTTCCTCGAGGATTCTCTCTCACATACAAGCTGCCAAGGAAGAAACAATAGTCCTGCCAGCTGCAGCGGTGACCAACCTGGCAAGAAGTTTCCAGTGGTGTCTTGGGGGTACCCAGTGGTCATTATTAAACTAAAGACCTGCAAAGTAGATGGGAATTCATATCTAGTGCTGTAAACCTAGCCAACTACCCATGACTGGAGAGATCATAGACCTCAAAGGAGAGCTTTCTACTCTGTTTTCCTAAATCCATATATCTTAAATATTTATCCTTGTGTCCACATGTAAGTGTAGCTCTCACCCCTCACCAAAGAAGTTTTTTGTTTGTCTTAATAATTTATTGATTTATATTGTATGTACATTGGTGTTTTGCTCATATGTTTATCTGTGTGAGTGTGTCAGATCCCCTGTAATAGGAGTAACAGGCAATTGTCAGCTGCCATATAGGTGCTGGGAATTGAACCTGGGTCCTTTAGAAGAGCAGCCAGTGCTCTAAACCACTGAACCACCTCTCCAGCCCCTGTTTTTGTTTTTGTTTGTTTGTTTTTGTTTTTCAGTAGATGACAGCCATCACAAAAATAAACAGCTGGTCAAAAAGTAGGGAACAAGACTGTGGAGTGCCCAGCTGATATATCTATAACATAACCCCTAAACCTGAGGCTCAGGGAATGCTATAGAAGAGGGGACAGAGGGGTTATATGAACCATAGGATCAGGATGGATGCCTGCTTCAAGATAGTATCTTCTAAACATTACAGTAATGCTACAACTGTGAAATCTTAACAATATGGTTGCATAGAAAAACTGCATAATGATAGCACGAATGACGTAGTAACAGTGATGGAGGACACTTTACAATGATAGCACCAACGACGTAGTTACAGTGATGGAGGACATTTTACAATGATAGCACCAATGACGTAGTTACAGTGACGGAGAACACTTTACAATGATAGCACCAACGACTTAGTTACAGTGATGGAGGACATTTTACAATGATAGCACCAATGACGTAGTAACAGTGATGGAGGACATTTTACAATGCCTTATCCTTAGCTGAAGAGCAACAGGCAATCAATGGCTGTTGAAGGGAGGCAGAATTAGTTTTTTCGAAGGACAGTTTCCTTGGTAGATTTTCCAGTTCCAAGTCATCAGTCATAAACACTTGTACCATGTACATACAAGCAACACTGTGAGTCCAAACAGGTCGATGAGTCCAGTAGGTTGTGTTTGTGTGTAATTAAATAGAAGGTCAGCCATTTTAGAAGAAATAGGGAGCATAAGAAGAGTTAGAGAGGGAAAGAGGTGAAAGTGATGTAAATTCAGTACTCAGGTATGAAAGTCTCTGAGTTATTAATAAAACAAAATGATTTTTAAAATGAACTAAGCAATAAAGCATTTTTATAGTTTTTTTCTGTTTATACCTAAAAAATAACATAAAATATATAGCTATCATCTCTTTAGTGAATTATATTTCTTTGTTTCTGCCACTTATTATACCTATAATATATATTTTATTTTATTTAAAACATAGTAATTATGTATGGGTGTTTTTGATACCTGTCTTTATAAAACCATTTTAGCACTGGTTAGCTAGGCATGGTTAGTAAATGCAGCCATATAGTGTCAGTCCTTTCAAATTAGTATTTATTGAAGATTTGAGCAGCTTGCACCTAGTTCAGATACCCACTGCGTGGAAAGCCCAGCTGTCAGTGAGATGATATTCTTATCACCTTGTACTCCAGTGAAAGCTGCTCCCTCCTCCCTCCTCGTCTTAGCACATAGCTTTCATTCTTAGAGACCACGGAGAACAACGAACCAGCGCATATTGCAAGATAGCATTGCCAGCCTGGAATTGCTTGAGGCGGGAGGTACTAAAGTTTGCAAAACAGGGCAGTAGAATTCCCATCAATAAAAAAAATGTTTCATATGCTGGCTTTAGAGGTAGAAAATGTGTTCTTTTAGAAAGTTTTACAATTAGAAATTTTTTATCTTTAGAAATGATTATTTTTAGAAATAATAAATACTTAGGAGAAATGAGATCAAAATAGGAGAGGAAATACTGTGCTATCTGGGTATTATTATTATTATTATTATTATCTTATTTGGCATTAATTACAAAGCAACTCAAACAAACTTCAGCTTATCCGTTTTTCCTTGCTTAGTAGAGTAAGGCTAGGTTCATATAGGTAAGAATTAGCAATGACAATTCTGAACCCACTTTAGAGGGACAGGACATCGCAGCACTTGCCTGCCCTCAGTGATAGCCTCTAAATGTTCCCTTTTCTAAGTCAGCAGCTGTGCTAGGGCAGCTTCTGGCTCATGGTACTTCTTAGGACTGCCGTCCCATCTTCCTGACTCAATGGATCTGTTGTTAAGGACTAGCATTAGTCTGGCATTCTCTGTCCTGTGGGCAGGTATGCCTTTCTAGCTGGCCAAGTCCCATTAGGTCTTTCTAATTGTAGTATCCATGTTTCCACTTTTAAACTGCTGATCTGTGATAAAGCTGATGGTGTCTTAGCTACATGTTAACACAAAATCAATTTGGGCTCAAGTATTTTACCAGTTCTAAGATCTTAATACTAGTTACCATAGGAATGACCATAATAGTAGTAAGCATCTCATAAGATTGGGATAAAGCCTTCAGTCATAGGATTTGGGAGGCAGAGACAGGTGAATCTCTGAGTTGGAGGATAGCCTGGCCAACAGAATATGTTCCACGACAGCGAAGGGTACACAGAGAAACCCTGTCTCAAAAAACAAAACAAATAAAAAAGAGGTGGTTGTGATAAGGATTAAATGAGGAAAAAATGAGTGAAGCATAAATTAGTGCCAGATCATTCCAAGTGCCCAATAGTTTACTTCATCTTGAGCGTGTTCTGTGGTTTCTAGTGTCGGGCTCCAGTTTGTGTACCTTTCACCCTTTCCATAGGCTTCTGTATGCTCTCTCTTTCTTCAGTTTTGAGGAGAAACATAAGAAAACAGCATTAGGAGTTCTACTCCTAATAAAGAAGAACGAGCTTGATGTTTCCAAATTTTACTGTGTAATTCCTTGTACCCCATTGCTCACCTTCACAAACTTCCAGTGAACTACCTGATGGAGAGTTTCAGACCCGTTTCGTTCATCTCTTTCCAGATCTAATTTTATTGACTTGTTGAATAGGAGACAGACATTTGTATTTAACAACCCGAGCCTCTTGCTGTCAATTAATAAACTCATTAAGTCGTACTCTGTAGTGAGAGCTGCAGGCTGCGTTCCTGCCACCCTGATCCCGGCTGCCTGGCTAGCTTATGCCCCCAAAATAATTACATGGAAACTGTATTCTTTTAAACATTTCCTGGCCCATTATCTCTAGCCTCTTACTGGCTAACTCTCACATCTTGATTAACTCATATTTAGTAATTTGTGTAGCACTATGAGGTGGTGGCTTACCAGGAAGATTCTAGCCTGCATCCATCTCAGAGAGGAGAGTCATGATGACTGACCCACTTCCCTTCTTCCCAGCATTCTGTTCTGTCTACTCCACCTATCTAAATCCTACCCTATCAAAAAGCCAAGGCAGCTTCTTTATTAACCAATGAGAGTCCTCCATCAGTACTCCTGGAGTTCAGTGCTTGGTATGGGAGTGGGGGACTTGTGGTGATCAAGATATAGTATCTGCCCTTGCTCCTCTGAGGCATAATGAAGAAGAAAAGAGAAGTGGGCACCAAATCAACTCTAACCCATGGAGAAGTTAAAAATATAGAATGGTGCCTGAGTCACTGTTCTATTTCTGTGTAGAGACACCATGACCAAGGCGGCTCTTACAAAAGAAAGCATTTAATTGGGGCTTGCTTCCAGTTTCAGAAGTTTAGCCTGTTATCATCATGGTGGGGTGCATGGCTGTACTTACAGTGCTGGGGAAGCAGTGCGGCGGGGAGAAAGAGGGCCCAGTGTGGGCTTCTGAAACCTTAAAGCCAACCCTCAGTGACACTTTCTTCTAAAAGGCCACACCTCCTAGTCCTTCTCAAATAGTGCCATTCCCTGATGACTAAGCATTCAGATATATGAATAAGTCTATGGGGAGCATTTTGATTCAAACCACGATAAATGCCAAAGAGAGAGATAAGAGAAAACTTTAAGTTCATGGTAGCCTTCCTCTAGAAATTTCCATGCTGCTTAATAAATTGGCACTAGGAAGCCAAGTTCAGCTCACAGAATAGTAGATAAAGGTGAATAGGCACCATCTATTGAGCTCATTCTGCTCAATAAAATTGTTTAGATTCTGAGGGATTTCACTCGTACAGAAAAGGATAGGAGGCTGTGTAGGATTTAATTATAATTGCAGGGTGGCCCACAACCCCTCTAAAAAGCATACTAACATTTTGTGACAACTGTTCATATTACTTTTCTTCTTCTTCTTCTTTTTTTTTTTTTAGAATGAAACCATATTTTAGAACATTTTAAGACTTACAGAAGAATTCTGAAGATAGTATAAAGGTTCCCAGCATCCTCCATACCCAGTTTACCCTGTTAATAACATTGTACATGGCTTGTTAGATAGCAAAATCTTATGGATATTTGTTTCAATGAAGAAATTGATATTATTATCAACTAAAGTTCATATTTTATTTAGATTTTCTTAGTTTTGATATGATGTTATTTTGTTGTTCCTAGATATTACATGCCATTTAGCGTAATGGTCATGCTTCTTTAGACTGTCGCACTAGATGAAGAAGGACGCTTAAAAGAAATCCCACACCAGCTCACAATTGAGAATTATAGATGGTTATTTATTTAGGACTAGACTCAGAAATCAGAATCCTCTGCTGGAACGGAGAACAGAAACCAAATCCCACAGCTGGAAAAGAGGCTGGACATGTGCTTTACATCGACATAAATAGTATAAGAGGCCACGCCCCAGTGGGCGGGTAACTTGAAGGCTACAGGCTGTAGAATTTCCTACAGCCCTTGATTTTGAATGTCTTGACGTTTTTGAGTATTGCTCAAGACAGGTTTTGCTCTCCCTTCACTGAGGTTTGTTTGTTTAATTTTCTTGGCTTACTGAGTTTAGGGAGGAGACACAGTGGTAGAGTGCCCTTCATTACAGCTTCCTTTCCACCCAGCACTAGCATTCTGCCCATCTCCTCTGCAAAGCCACCCCCTTTAGTTCTCCCGTGATGCTCTCTGTAGAAAGGACTCATTCTGTGTAGGCAACATTTAAAGAATAAAGAGTTTTGTTTCCCTTCATGGAACTAAGAGAAGAACACTCAGGAAAGGACAAGTGAAGGCTGCTTTTCATTCAGAACTCGCTAACAAGGGAATTAGCAACCGTCATCTTGGCAGAAATTCAAAGGCAGGCACAAGAACAGGCGTGTTTTACAGTGGAGAAAGTAGGGGAAACTCCAGGTTTGCTTGCATTGGAAACGTTAATGTGGGCCAAGTAGAGGTGTACATACAGAGTGGTACAAATAAGGCTTATCTGGTCAGCCCTAAGTTAAAACTGGGAAGAAATTAGAGACACTATGAGGTGTGGATCAATCCTAACCATCAAGCTCTTTGGTACAGAAGCCGTGTGCCTGGTGAGCTCAGCAGCTATGACAAGTGGACATAGACAAGGTGACTTAAGACACACTTATCCCTCCCTTCCTGGAGGCCCTAGGTCCCAGATCAAGGTGCTGGCAGACCTGGTGTCTGGTAAGGTTCTGCTTCCAGGTTTGCGGATGACCATCTCCTTGTATCCATACGTGGTGGAAAGCGGAGAACGGGAGGGGAGAAGGGAAGTGAACTTTCTTGTGTCCCGCTTCTAAGGACAATAAACTCTTCTGTGGATGCTGTCATCTCCAGACCCAACTACTTCCAGAAGCCCGGCTTTAGGTGCCACCATGTACGTCCTGCCTCTCCTGTTATAAACTTCCACAGCAATTAGATGAAGACTTGACTTTGCTCAGAGCTGTGCTGACAGTTGGTTACCATTTGAGAAGCTCACAAATCCCATAGCAATACAGTAGCTGAGTCACCAGCTTCACACACTTGTCCCTACCTGCATTCGTAGAGCTGGAGTCCATGGTGATGCTGTGGGGGATGCCCATGTCTGTTTATTTCCTTAAGTCCTTACCCAAACCCCGACGCATTTGCACTTTAATACAGTTACCATTATTTTAAGCAGGGTGAGGACTGAGTTGAGGCATGTGAGGTTGCTTAGCTGCAGCGTGTAAGCCGTTCTCAGTCCTGCAAGTACGAGTTGAGCACTCACGTGACTTTGCCCCCTCAATTCTGTACTCTAAGCATTTTGCCTACCACATTTTTCTCCTTCCCTGTTTACAAATTATGTCTCACTTATTTCTCTTTTATATTGGAGTTATGGTATCATGTATATATTTTTTAAAAAGTTTATGTGTGTTAATAGTGAGGGTTTTATTTTTTGTTTGTTTGTTTTTTTGAGACAGGGTTTCTCTGTGTAGCTTTGGAGCCTGTCCTGGAATTCGCTCTGTAGACCAGGCTGGCCACAAGCTCACAGAGATCTGCCTGCCTCTGCCTCCCAAGTGCTGGGATTAAAGGTGTGTGTCACCACCCGGTTGAGGTTTTTTCCTTACTAAATTTTTTATAGGTCTGAAGGTCTTTAAAATGATCGTTTATGAAAGGAGTTGTAAGGATTGCGATGAGCCAGCTGGCTCAGCAGGTACTGGCATTTGCCTAGCAAGCATAGCGTGGGGTCTGATTCCCGGAACTTAGTGGTAGGAGATAGCTGACACCCAAAAGAACTGACCTCTGCACATGTGCATGACACATATGTGTTGCCCACCCTTGCTTCCACCATGGAAAATAAAGTAAAATTTAAACTCAGTGAAGTATGTCAGTAAATTTGTCTCTTTCCTTGTTAATCTGTAACTTACTTGAGCTGGGCTAGGTTCTAGACTTTGGGCTCTGGATTTCAGTTTGCAGACCCAAGTGAGGATGGCCCCATGTTTGCTGCTTGCCTCTCCTGTTAGCAGGACATGATCTTACTGGAAGTGGCAGAAGGAAAATACAAAGAGGAAGGTCAACATACAGAAAACCCACACAGCCCACAAAGGGCCCTGGTACTCCAATTGGGTGGGTCCTTTCCGTTTGATAGTTTGTGTTTACAATGCCATTTCTAAAGCTCTCCCTGGGGTGGTTTTGGTGAATTCCCATGCACACAGCACAATTCCTTTGCACGTTTCTTCTCACTGCTAAGTTAAGACATGCAGGCTTGGGTCCTAAAGAGGAGATTTTAGTCTGTGACATAGCAGACTGACATCGTAGCCTCAAGCTGTGGATGGCAGAGGAATTTGGCTCTTGTGGTCACCACTTCAATAGGTGGGTTGGCCAGTCCTGCAGTTTTCTCTTTTAAATTTGTTGGTCCTTGGTGTTTGCTGCTTTATTCAGTACGAGCACATTTTATCCACTTAAATAGAGGAAGGGTTTCTGGTGTGTTTGGTTGGTTGGGTTTGTGCCAGCAGCTTTGCTGAGTTATTGTGTGACACCTTCTGGCAGCCTTATAACTATTGGTAAGACAGAATAGACCTTTGGCAGACATCTTCAGAGACAAAGGCTGGTAAGGCTGGGGCTTGTTTCTTGCCAGATAAAGGAGAGGCCACTTTCTTTATTTCCTCAGAACTAAAGTACTTATTTTCTTTGTTTCTTCACTCACACTGGATTTTCATTTATTCTTGATGAAACTTAAATTTCTTCATTTGCTATAGAGTTTCCTCGGTGAGAGGTTGCTTTCTGAAATGCATGTGTGAGATTTCCTCATGTTCTCAGACCCCCTTTCCTTTTAGGCCCCAGTTTCCACGGGGACTGATGAGGAGACACCCCATGTCTGACATCTTAGATTCCAGTACTGTAGAAGACATCAGAAGGAAGCAGAGGGGCTGGAAACATAGCTCAGTGCTGAATATTTACCTCGCACATAGTGAGGCTCTCTGGGCTCCATCTCCACAATCCCAGCATGGAGGGGGAAGGAGGGGAGGAAGAGAAGGAAAAAAAAGGGAAACAAAACCACCCCAGAGAAGGTTCCTAAGAGATAGAATTTTGTGAAGTGGTAATGTGGAAAATCAAAAGCTTAAATATGTATTATGGAAATATCTATGGCTGGTAGAGATAAAGGCTTATGTTAATGAAGTCCTAACAGGATACAGTAATAAAATAAAATAAGTTTTCAATGGTGTGGTCATGATAATGAGGAAGAAGGCATAGTTGATAACAGAGGCTCAGTTTGTTGATTGAAATTTCTAGCTCTACCTGACTCTCTTCTGCTGGAGCTCAGCTTTTCTTAAGGTTGCCCAAATAGAATCATAATCATCTCTATCCATTCCTCCTTTACCTGTGTTCACCAGAAAATCCTATCAAATTCATAGTGCACCCTGAATCTCTCTTTAGTTCTTACTTCTGCTTTTATTTCAACCCTTATAATCTTATTACACTAATCTCCTAGCTGATCTTCCTGCCTCTAATCTCTCCTAATCTCTCCTGCAACCAGGATATTGCTTTCAAATCCTTTAATATCTTCTGTTGCCTAGCAAACAGAATTCCGAATCCAAACCTAGTATCTTAGGTTCTGCCTCTAGTGCCAGTGAAGCTGTATAGCTCATTCTTAGTCTGTCTTCCCTTCTTATTCTAAACTCCACGTGAGGAATGTGCTACCTTATATGTTATCATTTCATCACATGCTTCATCATCTTATAGATTCTTCACGTGAGTTATTGTGAAGGTTACTCATCTACAGTTCCTAGAGCTCTCTGAATCCCATTGGTTTCAAATACCCCAAGTCCTAAATGTCCCATAACCAGCAAGTCCCATTGCTTTCTAATCACTCCCTCACCCTGTGGTTCCCGAGGACCCCTTCTTTTCCTCCGGTTTTATTTGAGTCATTATGGTGTACCATCAGGACGCCAGCCCTTAGCATTTTACCCCGAGTACATCCTCATGTATATAAGCTAAACTCTTCTATTTGGCACTGTTCCCAAAAAAGAACCAAGAGTTGATATGGACAACCCTCTCATAAGTCACACACACACACACACACACACACACACACACACACGCACACACATTTTAGTTAGAATTTTTATTTTAAGATAATTTCAAATTATAGAAAATTTGAAATTTCAATTTGGCTCCCCTTCAATCATTTGAGGATACACTACTACTGATGTGGTTCACTATTAGTGTGAAAAGCATCAGCGGCTATTTTCCGCATGCAGAGATGTTCTCTTTCATAACTACAGATAACAATCAAAATGAGAAATTGGGTTAACCAATCAGACATTGGCACAGCACTGCCATGTAGGTCTTAGATCTTATTCATGTTTCACCGGGGCCTCCTGGAGTCAGATTTAGAGCAAAACCATCATATAAATCATGCCTTGCACTGAAGTGCCTCGTCTCTCTGGACCCCTTCAGTCTGGAAAGTTCTTCCATCTCCTTTGGAATTTCATGACTGAAACTTTTGAACACTTCATGATGTTACTTTGTAGAAGTCTCTTTAGTTTGAGTTTGTCCATGTTCTTTGTGACTGGGTTTAGGTTTTTATGTTTCCTTGGCTAGATTATCACAGGAGTGGCTGTGCATTTCTCATTGTAGCCTACTAGAAAACACTTAATTTTCATTTGTTTGGTACTGGTGATTCTCATTTTGATCTCATAGCTATGACTGGTCTGTTTCTAACAGGACTCTTTGCTGCAGTTCCTTCTGTAGTTAATTAGTACTTTTTTCTTTTTTATTATTATTACAAATTTTCACCTCCTCCCCTCCTCCCATTTCCCTTCCCCTCCCTCTCTAGCCCAAAGAGCAATCAGGGTTCCCTGCCCTGTCGAAGTCCAAGGTCTTCCCCTCTCCATCCAGGTCTAGGAAGGTGAGCATCCAAACAGACTAGGCTCCCACAAAGCCAGTACATGCAGTAGGATCAAAACCCAGTGCCATTGTCCTTGGCTTCTCAGTCAGCCCTCCATGTAAGCCACGTTCAGAGAGTCTGGTTTGATCACATGCTCCATCAGACCCAGTCCAGCTGGCCTTGGTGAGCTCCCATTAGATCGGCCCCACCGTCACAGTGGGTGGGTGCACCCCTCGAGGCCCTGACTTCCTTGCTCATGTTCTCCTTCTGCTCCTCATTTGGATCTTGGGAGCTCAGTCCAGTGCTCCAGTGTGGGTCTCTGTCTCAATCTCCATCCATCGCCAGATGAAGGTTCATATTCATCTTTTTGGGTCTGGGTTACCTCACTCAGGATAATGTTCTCTATTTCCATCCATTTGCATGCAAAGTTCAAGATGTCATTGTTTTTTTTTTTTTTTTTTTACCACTGAGTAGTACTCTAATGCATATATATTCCACACTTTCTTTATCCATTCTTCCATTGAGGGGCATCTAGGTTGTTTCCAGGTTCTGGCTATTACAAATAATGCTGCTATGAACATAGTTGAACAAATGCTTTTGTAGTATGATAGGGCATCTCTTGGGTATATTCCCAGGAGTGGTATTGCTGGGTCCTGGTGTAGGTTGATCCCGAATTTCCTGAGAAATCGCCACACTGCTTTCCAAAGTGGTTGCACAAGTTTGCATTCCCACCAGCAATGGATAAGTGTTCCCCTTACTCCACATCCTCTCCAGCAAAGGCTATCATTGGCGTTTTTGATTTTAGACGATCTGACAGGTGTAAGATGATATCTCAAAGTTGTTTTGATTTGCACTTTTGGAAAGGTGCTTTGAAGCTCTGGAATTCTGCATCTGACTTTAATATATTCATTTAGCTCTTCATAGCCATATAAGTTCTTGGTTTCCCTTTCCGTTCAGTAGAGAATAATTTTCTATTATTATTGACAAGTTTCCCTATGTCTGTCTGACTTGGCAATCACTGTGTAGCCCAGGTTAGACATGTGGCAATCCTGCCTTAGCTTTACCAATGCTGCGGTTAGAGCCCGACACCATCATCCTGCCATCTGTCATCATGTTGTTATCAGTGGTCCCTGTGAAAGAACCCCAGGCTGAAGCTGAAGCACAGAGAGAGAGAGACAAGAGAGAGACACAGAGAGAAGGAGAAAGAGGCGGAGAGAGACAGACACAGACAGAGACAGAGATGAAGATATAAGAGAGAAACAGACAAAGAGAAAGCGAGGTGGAGAGAGAGACAGACAGACACACACACACACACACACACACACACACACACACACACACACAGTGTTACATGGAAATTGCTTTCCTATCTGTCTAGTCCTCGTTTATCTGTAGTCTTGTGATCATGCGTTTACTTTGGAACTCAAATCCCAGCCATATCGCCAGTATCACTCCAATTTTCTTCCTTTCCTTTTCCTTTTCCTTCCTTTACAAGTGAAGGAATGGGGATTATCCTCAGTATATTTCCCTATACTCAACCAGCCTGTGTGTAACCAGTATCTGTTAACATCTCCTTTCCTTTTACTCTACCTGGGACACACTGGTCTCTGAGCAGCTTCACTGAGAATCAGTACTCAAGGGGTCTGGGTTCTAGCGCCCGCCCAGTATTCTCTGCGTCCTTCCTCTCTGGCGCATGGGTATCCTCCCCATCGTTGCTGGCGTGGACACAGCTGTGCTCGCTGTTTGCTGTTCTAGCCTCTTGCTGCTTAGGCTCTAACCCGAGATAGGGCTGCTTATACAGTCCAGAGGCTCAGCGCATTATTGTCATGGCGGGAAGCAGGACATGCTGACATGACATGCTGCTGGAGAGGCAGCTGGAGTTCTACATCTAGATAACAGGAATAGTGAGTGGCACTGGGCCTGGCTTGAACTTCCTGATCTTCTTAGTGATCGCAAAAGCTAACTTTTCTAGGAACGGAAGAGGAAGATGAGGAAGACCGGCTTTCCTTCTCTTTCTTTTTTCTTGTAAATCTGAGGAACCTGTTTTCCAGTTACTGCAGCTTTGGGATTGTAGTTTTCATTATTGTTAGTTTACCAAAAACAGTGGTTCTGAGTTTCAGATCTGGGGCCTTGCACAAGGTTGATTAGCCCTACTGTTTAACTACAGCCCAGGCCCAGATCTGAAATTTTCAAAGTATTATTCTCTTTTATTAAGCTGTGGCATCGTGTATGCTTCACCCTTCAGTTTTTAAAGTGGGCTTGGTCTAATTCTGTGAATATGAGAGGATTCAAAGGACGGAACTGTACTCAGAAGATCCTGCGTGCCCGAAAGCGGCATCCTGAAAGCAAGCTCCAGCCTATACTCACCCACCTGTCAGGAAGTGGGGCGGGCAGGAATGCTCTGGGAATGAGTGTTTAGATGGTAACTTTAGAAAGCCTCTCGTGAAGGGGACAAACTTGCTTGCTTTATTTATTTATTTATTTATTTATTTATTTATTTATTTATTATCTTACCTCTTTACCTGAAACAGGTTATGGGTTAATCAGTCTCTTTCCATGTGGCAGAGGGCTCTACTGATCTGCCAGCTTTCCCACTAGACCTAAAGGGGCACTGGCTGAGTTACTAAGGTTTGCTTACCTTGGCTGTCGCTCAGATCTGATCGCAAACTCCACGATCTTTTCATCTCACCTCACCAGGTTCCAGACTAAGATGAGTGGCCCTGTCCCCTTTCAGCAAGCATGCGGTTCTTTCAGACTGAGATATTTTTGATATCTAGGCAACAGGTCTCCCATCATATTTTACACAACCTAATGTGTGCTTTCAGATGCTCCTCTTACTGATTTCCCCCCATTTGTTTGAGGACACAGTAATAGATAAGAGATATAGAAGTGATGACATTGTCACTGAATGCCTGTGTTACTTAAATCGTTTAATGCCTGACGGTAACACAATAATTGTCTCACTGGTGATTGTGAGGTTACATGGAACATAGCCTCTGTAATTCATGGCAGATTGAGTGCGCAGTACACGCGCTCTTCCTGTCTTCCACTTCAGGAGGCTCATAGGATGCTAAGTGAGCCAGCACTGCACTGGCCCAGTCACTGAGTTTTTACCGTTACCTGAAACCTGGAAACAGTAGCTGTGTGATTAAATTTGTTAGCAATTAAAATTGAGTCCTGATCAAGGTTTCGGTTTGGATCTACCACGCCAGCGTTGATCAGGATTAGTTCTTTTTGCCACTAGATGGCACTTGTCCATGTGTCTGTGAGGTCCCCTATGGAAACCTCTGTCTGTGGATCTTCGAGGACTGGGCAATGGTGTTGATAATCATGCTCACCTCGACATTGGGATTTTTTATGGTTAAACTACTGTGGGTAGGGTAGAGGCAAAAATTATCTGAAAATTTATTGTTGGCCATTCTATTAATTATTGTTTATTTGTTTTAGCTTCTAACCCCTAAGTGTAATCATGAGATATTTTAAAAACTGAGAGGAGAAAATAGTGGGGTTATGATATTTGTATTGTAAAGATGTGTTCAAATTGGAATGAGTCTAATTCCCGAACTAGATAGAGTTATCAAAGGAGCAAGCCAATTGTACAGAGTCTGAAGACAACTTCTCTCATGTAATTTACTTGTTTTTTTTTTTTTAAAAAAATACTTTTTATTAATTCTTTGTGGATCATCATGCATCTCGATCCCATTCATCTCCTCATCCTTTCATATGTGCCGTCTGCCCTTGCAACCTTCCCTCCAAAATAAAATTTAAAACAAAACAAAACAAAAAAGTAATTTACTTCTGATTTTTCCTTATAATCAGGAAAATATAGCATATGGTTTATACTGAGACCTGTTGATAGTGGATAATCAGCACAGTCTACACCTGTTGATAGTGGATAATCAGCACAGTCTACACTCAGGGAGCTCATGCCACTCCTAGTTAGTGGCTGCTTAAAGCACTAGGAAGCATTTTCTGCATTATCTCCTGGTAACATCCCGGGAAGAGTCGTTAGGCCTGCCTCACTTGATACACAGCTAAAGCCCTGTCCCTTCCTTGATGAAGGGAGAAATAGTTAACTGCATTTTGCTGAGGTTAATTGTTCTGACAAATATAGTATAAGAAAGAGAGGAAAGAATTACCAAAGTCTGAGGCATAGGTCAGCTTTAGCTGGCCCGAAAGGGGACTCCTATGAGATGCTCCCACTCACTGTGTTTTCCATGGAGAGATGACGTAACTAGCTTGGGACGTAATACTTTGGAAAGTAGATAATTTTAATTTTTGGAGTTTACCAAGTAGCACTCAGAACAGATGTGTGCACATGTGAGCAGAGTCTCTTATGTTTGACAAAAGTGAGAAAATTTTAGCCTCGAGTGAAAAGATGATGGGTTACTCTAGAAAGGACAGACTCTGGAGTGTTCCTAGGCATCGAGAGAGCCAGAAGCAGTGGACAGATCTTCCCAGAATCAGATAGTTCTTAGAATGAATGCTTCCCAGCCACTTTCGTTTTTATTATATCATTGTCCTTATTCCTTAAATGACTGATAACTACTGCTCCTTGGAGAAAGACAACATAGTGGCCAAGCTCTGCCTGCATCAGATAAGATAGGGAAGAGGAGTGGGAGGGGCAGGTTCTGGGCAGACACTCCCGTAGATTGGAGATGCTCAGATCATTAAAAGTTATCGGCTAGTAGTAAGATGCATGAGTTAGAGGTAGAGAGAGTATATTTTGGACACAATCAGCTCATTGGTGTATTTAAAATCCTCAGAGAAGGGATGCTTACTGAAAAACAATTATACATAGAAAACATTAAATTGCATTCTGGGCTTTCTAATGCAGAGTGGTTGGGAAGAAGCAGAAGAACCAGCCAAGAAAACAGGATGATCAAGAAGTTATGCAGCAGGGACTTCAGGGAGAATTACACCGTTCTGAGCCGTTAAAATGATCTGTTTGCATTGCCCATCTCCAGGTTCCTGTGCTCCAGTCCTTCAGCATCACCCCTTCAGGTCCCTGCTTTTCAACAGAACACTACTCAATGTACACGATTAAGAGTCCCGTTGTTGCTGGGTGTGATGGTGCACATCTTCAGGCCACTCACTCGGGAGGCAGAGGCAGGCACATCTCTGTGAGTTCGAGACCAGCCTGGTCTACATAATGAGTTTCAGGACAACCAGAGCCGTATAGTGAGAGCCTGTCTCAAACAAGCAAGCAAAATGAACAGAGTCTGATCCTACACCTTCTCTTGCAGACAAACGGAGAAAATATATCGTTTGATGACTTGAGCTGGGAGCAGGATCAGTGTGAGTGCTTGTTGCATAAATGTGAGGATCTGTGTTAGGGACTGTGGACCCCCAGACCCTGAATTTCCTGTGCCGGAGTAAACAGCTTGTTTTTCCTATGCTTGCAGCTGCTCTGAGCATGAGCCTGACGGCAGGGGAGTGGTTTCTGGTGGGCCTGCAGCTGAACAATCCTGAGAGCTAGGTATAAACTGCAATTTTGATTGTGTTGGGGTCCTGCCCCTTCACACCCATATAGCAGATGGATGTGTCTTTACTGTTTGGTTTCTAGTAGTAACTCTGTATGCTGTTAGTTCTTTATGTTTCCTATGTTCAGTGTGTGGTGGTGCATTTGGGGAAACGTGGGGAACTGAGCTAAAATCCTTGCCCACTTTTACAGAAGTCTACCCAGGGATAGATAACATGGACTGGTTGACTTTGCTCCATCATACCAGACTTGTCTATGTGCACGTAGTCTTTGCCTATCCAGGTATGATATGAAGCCTTTATTATAGTCTCTCTACCGTCTGTTAATAATGCGTGAAACAATCCCACACCAGTTTGGATTCAAAGGGTTATTTATTTGAGGGGAAAAACTTACAGAACACTGTCCTACATGACAGCCAGGAAAGGAGTCTAGTTGCTGGAGCAAGGGAGCCAGCAGAGGGCTGCCACTGCTTTTCAAGGAGAAAGAGACCATGCCCCAGTGGGCTGGTATCTCAGCGGCTATTGGCTGAAGGAGCGGAAGCAGCTCCCGTAGCACCTCCCCCTTTTGTTTAAGTAAGAGAGTTCTAAACCTACTACAGATTATATACAATAAGAACAAATATCCTATCCTAACTGGCTTAAGTCTTGTATAATAAATAACAGGGCCAAGTCGTGAGAGGGAAGTAACCACATTTATATAGTCTTCAACCCCATCGAAGATCTGAGAAGGGAAATAATGTTACCTGAGTAATTAGGAAGTGCAATCAAACAACTTCCAGAACATGCAACAAATCACAGAGACAACTGGCTACCTGGGCAATCACCCAAAGTCACGTTTGCAGCGTTGAAGCAACCAACTTTGGCTCAGGCCTAGAATAACTGACCGATTATTTTTAATAGGCAAGAAATTTTTCAAAACCGTCTTACCCTGTCTTGGCAAGATTTGACAGTTCTGCTTATCCATTTCCGGATACTATGTATTTTGTCAGTAGTTGAGGTATGGGCAGTTCCTTGCCCAGAGGCCGGTTTTGCCAAGAAGAAGACAAGCTCCAAGTGGAGTGTCTTTGGTGCTCAACAATCTCTTGGGAATAGATCGGTGTTGTCAGGAGTGATTGTGTCTCACTACCACAGAACTCTAAGTTAGATTAAATGCCATTTTCTGCAGCTCTTTGAAGAGATTGAAGATTATTTATACAGATATAATCTCTATGTATCTAAAGAACCTGACTAGTCTAACTATAAATATGACAAACACAGATGACTATTAATCTATAATTCTTAGTACTGATATAACTTAAAGACTAAGACAATAAACAACTGTGCAATAAATGAGGACAATGACCTCCAAATATAAACAATGTACAAGTATATATTGCAATATGGTAAATATATATATATCAATACATAAACAATATATAAGTATCTTAATCAGAGGTAGAAATGTACACTGCAATATGGTAAATATATATATCAATACAATAAATATATCAATACATAAAAAATGTTTTAAACAGAGATAGAAGCATGCATGGATACAATATTCAATATAATTTAATTTTGTATCATATACAAAAATCTATGCTAATGTAATTATCTATAAACAATAACTCACAAATATTAATCTATTAGTCCATCATCCAATTTTCCCTCTTTTTTTTCAAGGAGATCCCTGAGCTTATAAAATTCCTCCCCCAACCCTCAACCATATAATAATTGTAATCAACCTCTAAATGGTGTTCCTAAACCTGAGGACAAACTTTACTGGGAGAGGGACGTCATCCTCTAGAATTACTTTTAGCTGTCATGGGGGTGACGTTCTTTTGGGGGGGGGATCCTGTGAAAGTAAAATGATGGTTAAATTTCAAGATTAATGTCTGGTAAGATTGCAAATAGTCCCAATGTATGATAAGATATCTAGTGAGAGACAAGAGGAGATTAGATGCCTCTGAGTTTGGAAGAACAAATAGACATCTTTGTAGCCCAGAAAGGCTAGAGATAGAAGGTCTAGCATACTGCTTGTGTTATTTTCATGACCAGAATTATCTATACAAGATAATTTAACTTTTCAATAATACTGTTTATTTAAATGGTATTATAAAAGAGTAGATCTACTTGCTGGCTACTAAAGCTATTGCTTTGATACTAACGTTTCTGTTTTTAATGTTGCTTGTGCCTGAAGTTTCTGTTTAAAGCCGATTGTTAGAGTTTGCAGATGAACTGTGGACTGCAGGCACTTTCTTTTACTGCCACCGGAAAAGTTTTGAAAGATTTGTTTTATGTTTATTTATATGTATGTTCTGTGCATGCATGCTGCATGTGTCTATGTACATGTGCACTTATGGATTTCAGAAGGGGTTGTTGGTTTCCCTGGAGCTACAATTATAGGTGGTTGTGAGTTGCCCAGTACAAGTGTTGGGAACTAAAATTTTTTTGGTGTCCTCTTGTAGAACAGCAAGTGCTCTTAAGTGCTGAGCCATCTCTTTAGTCATGAGAACCCTTAGGCCATAGCTATGTTTGTGGTTTTGAGAGGGGTAGGGGTCTCTGTTACTTATGCTGGACTTGTACTTATGAACCCTTTCCTCAGCTTCCTAGGTGCTGCATTACAGGTGGGTACCACCATGTCTGGCTTTGCATTTTAAATTTAAATAGCTATATATAGCCACCTATTAGATAAGATAGGCTTCAAAGTAGCTTTAATACCCCCATGATGGGAGGGACTAGAAGTCAAAGAGCAAAGTGACCTTGGGCCTTTTTCACACGGTTTACTGTTCCTCTAAGTGGTCATCCAACATCTTGTATTAACTTCATTTGCTTTTGCAGCTAATTATGTGGTCTCTCCAAACAACTAGTGCAGTACCAGAAATTTCTTCTAAGTTTGGGGCCACTAGGAAGACTGGCGAATACATCAGAAGGCTAGGGAGGGCTGTACCATCTCACCAGAGAGCATATGGAAATGCATGTAGGGGCTTTGTGCTGTCACAATGACTGGTCGGTGTCACTGAGCATCAATGCCTAGGGGATAGGGATGTTAACTGTTTAGTCTTGTCCTGCCTAAAGCATTAATAGCATCTTATTGGAGAAATGCTGGCGGCTGTTTTTGAAGGTAAGAATTTTATTAAAGTTTAGGGATACCAGCAAAGGTTGAATCGTTTCTGAAAAGCTCCTATATTTGATATTCATTCTCCAAAACTCATGCCCTAAGGATTTTCTATGCGTTAGCCTGGGTCCAGTAATTAGCAGATCATTTTTAAGTTGTTCAACATGAGAAGTCATTGAGAGTTGCTTAAAGTTGACATAGTGAACCGGGTATGGTATCGAATGTGCTTAAAACCCCAGGGAAATGATTGAAGAGCGTATTCTTCATAGAGGGATGAAAGGAGTGACAGAGGTGTGGGTCTCATGTGAGTTGAAACCCCAGTCAGCTACGACTTGTCCCCGTTCTAGAAGACAGATTGCATCATAGCTGCGTTAGTGTATTTATAAATTGTATTTCCAAATTTCCAGGCTACCTTCTCCAAAGAATACCATAGGGAAGCAAGTGACCAATGCTAGGCAAGGTTGAACAGTTTGCCTGCTTTCTGTTGTGATGTGGACTGCAGGTGTCTGCCTGAAAGGAGCTCTTCATCTGATAGGCCAGCTTCCCTGTGAAGCTTCATGTGTGTGGGAGTCACAGAGAGTAAGGTGAGCCAGGTGTGGGGCAGGCGGTGGTGCTTTTGGAAGGTCTGTGTCAACAATTCTGTTACTGTAAACATAGGCCATGCATTTAAAAGGACAAAGGTGACCATTTTCCTTATTCTCCCCCCAATAACATAGTAAGTACAAGATTCTTATTTTATTCTTGGAATTTCTGTTATACGCAGAGAAAAAGTATAATTAAATTGTACGGAAATCTGCTTTATGTTTATAATTTTAGCTGTAAATCAATTAAGATTATTTTGGTATTTCAGGTTTACAATGTAGTATTTGGTTATTTTTGAAGTTCATTTAATTAATTCCAGTTGATAGCATGATATGTTTTCAGTACATTATCTTAAAATGATAACCATGTTTATGCCATCTCCATGTGTTTGTTGTCCTCTGTGTTGGAGTGGAGTATATGCCATCTATGTATTTGTTGTTGTCCTATTTGTTGGAGTGGGGCATATGCCATTTCCATGTGTTTGTTATCATCCTGTGTGCTGGAGTCGAGTATATGCCATCTCTATGTGTTTATCATCCTGTGTGTTGAAGTTGAGTATATGCCGTCTCTATGTTTGTTATCGTCCTGTGTGCTGGGGTCTAGTATATGCGGCCTCTATGTGTTTATCATCCTGTGTGTTGAAGTTGAGTATATGCTGTTTCTGTGTTTGTTATCTTGTATGTTGAGGTGGGGTGTGTGCCATCTCTATTTGCTTGTTATCTTGTGTGTTGGAGTGGCGGTTTTCTCCATCCCTCCTCCTTTACTTCCCTCTCTCCCTGACTCTGTACACATTGCCATATACTTTAAGTGAGAGCTCTTGAATGAAAACTTGTCCAAATCAAATACTTAGAACATACAGTCCATGTTTCTTACAGTATCAGCTGCACTGACTGAATTTGCTTTTTAGAATGTGGATTTTCCTTTGTGGTCTACTGAGGGACGTGGAAGGGTGTTTGAGGAAGAGATGTAAGTGTGTTGTCTGCCAGCTCTGTTGTCTGACTAGAGTCTCTTTACTGGGGGTATCTTTGCATTGCTTTAGTCTGTTGCTTTTGACATTTGTGGAGCCTCATGGAAGCTCCCACTTAGGGTTTTCCTTAGGTATCTCTACCCCCAGATGAATAAATACTGAAACGTACAGGTAATAGAACTTTTAGTACTTATTCAGATTCAAAATGAATATGTAACAGAAAAATTTGAATTATGGACAAACCTCCAAGTGCTGTGGAATGTTTTCGTGGACAGTGATAACCAGAGTACAGGGAGGTAACCAGGAGGTGCTGTGACCCCACTTTATAGTATCCATTTGGATTGTAATTTTACCACTTCACTGTGAACATATCTCCAGAAGGGATGAAATAATCTGCTTTTAAAATCCCTCAGCCATCCGGAAGCATGTTGTCTGTATCAAAATATAGCAAACAATTCCAAGACAGCCAGAGTTCTGTAAAGATATCCTGTCTCAAAAGCCAACCAAACGACCAAACAAGAATAAATAACGTGCAGCCCCTTTAAAAAGCTTTATAAAAAAACTTTGCAAGTAGGGATTTTTTTTAAAGATGCATAATTTTGATTGAGTTTTTAAAATTAATTTTTTAAAAGAATGCTTCATGGCTTTATGGTAAAGATGGAGAACATGATTGTGACCATGTAACATACAAAAATTCAGACATAGTGTTATAGCATATAAAATATTCTAAGGCAATCAATAAATTTTAGGACTTTTATTTTGAAATCTTTTCACTTACTGAAAACTTCAAGAAATAAACATCCCCAGCCCCATCTTATGTGACATCTCTGGCACTGGTTAGTTTTCGTCACCTTGACACCAACTGGAGTCTCCTGGAGACTTAACTTGAAGAATTGCCTCTATCAGATCTGCTGGAAGGAAAGCTGTCGGGCATTTTCAGGGTTAATGATGGCCCTGTGAGGGCTCTGCTCACTGTGGGCAGTGCATCCTTGCAGGGGTGCTTGTGTAAGAAAGCAGCCAGGTAGCAGCACTCCTCCATGGTCTCTGCTTCAGGTGCTGCCTCCAGGGTGCTGTCCAAGTTCATGTCTTAGCTGCTGGGATGATAGTGTGACCTGTAGTTGAAGAAACCCTTTCCTCCCTAAGCTGCTTTTGGTGTTTTCACAACAATAGAGAACAAACTAGGACAGGTTGTGTTTTCCATTAGCTCCTACAAACACGTTCACACTCCAGCACTGAAGAGAGCTGTCAAGAAGAGCGCCCAGTTTGCAAATCCCAAAGCTCAGTGCCTACCACACATTGTATTCCTAGGGCACTTGAACAGCTAAATTGTTGTTTTGAGCATAAGGCCTGCAATAAGTTATTCACCTTGACAATACTTTTTCTCAATGGTATAGATTTTATGATGAATGCCTGAAAACAGAGGTTTGGTTACAGGAGTAAAACTTTTTTCCTTTTCTGTTTATTTTATATGTAACATTTAATATGATTATTCCTTACACCTGGTGTTTAAAAATAGATACCAATCTTTTTTTATAATTATTTAGGGATAAGTGCTTAAGTATAATTTAAAAATAGCACATAGGGTTAAAAGTTGTGCTACAGAATTGATTAAAAGGGTAACATCTTTTCATGAGACATTTTTGGTAGAAGGAAGCACTGTGATACTTTAATCTATATTTTATAGGGGCAATTTGATTCAAGTGCAATGAGGAGTATTTGGGGGAAACGATGTGTGTGGGAAAAACATGCTTTGTGTTTCCCTTCCTAAGCTATTTTTACAACATGATCTTTTTAAATATCACTGTATAATGTCTGGGAGTTCACTGGCCTCTGCGTTTTGCTCATTATGACCTCATTTATCCTGAATGTAGACTAACAGTCTAACTTCCTCCTCCCCTTCCTCCCTTCCTCCCTCCCTCCCTCCCTCCCCTCCCTCTCTTTCTCCCCCGTTCTCTCTCTCTCTCTCTTCTCTCTCTCTCTCTCTCTTTTTTTGTAAAGAAATACAAACATTCCTAAGCATATTTTTACTTTTAATTTGGTTGTTTTGTTTTTCAAGACAGGATTTTTTTCGTGTAAAAGTTGAAAATTATGGCTGTCCTGGAACTCTAGACCAGGCTGGCCTTTAGCTCACAGAGATCCTCCTGCTTCTGCCTCTGCCTCCTGAGTGCTGGGATTAAAGGTGTGTGCCACCACTGCTCAGCATTTTTATTTTAAATGATTTATTCTTATCTTGTTGCTGTATTTTTTTTTTGCACGTATGTCTGTATAAGAGTGTCAGATCCCTGGAACTGGAGTAACAGTTGTGAGCTGCCATGTAGGTACTGGGAATTGAACCCAGGTCCTCTAGAAGAGCAACCAGTGCTCTTAACCACTGAGCCCCCTAACTTCTCCATCCCTGCATCTTTTTACAATATGAAGACAAGTTCTGGTGAAGTGGAATGTATTTGTTAATATGTTATGATAAAATATTTTAAAGTTGTTCATTTATTTAACACTATTTGCTTCTGATTTATTATGAAACATTAAACACTATTATATGACTAAAAAGTCCAATTTTACTTTGACATGGTAGAGAATCTAAAAGCCACTGATCTCGTCCTAGATTCAGCTCTTTCTTTTCAGCTATCTACTGCCTATAGTGAGCCGCAAGCACTCCGCATTGGGGGCTGGCATTAATAGGAAAGTATGGCCAGTTTTCGTGAGCATGTGTATCACATTAAAAAACAAAGATTTATTTATTTTATTTATGTGTATGTGTGTATGTGCCTGCATGATTTTATGTACATCATGGGAATTTATTTGCATCGTGTGTCTGCAGGTGCCCACTGAAGCCAGAGGCCATTGCCCTTCTGGAACTGGAGCTACAGGGACTTGTGAACCACCTGATGTGGTCCTGGGTATCAAACCCAGAGTCTCTGTAAGAGCAATGCGTACTCTTAAGTGTTGAGCCATCTGTCCAGCCTCTCTTGTCAAGTTTTTAATGAATCGCTGCTGGGCATTATTGAGGAGCTCCTGAGACCGCGTTCCTTCTTTGCACGCCTTATCACACCTCCCCCTAAGTGCCGACGGGCTGTAGAAACAGTGACTAACGTGGAGCACTGCTGTAAGATACGGGAGGCAGCTTGTTTTCAGACACTAATTTAAAAATAAATTATGCTCATGAAGACTATGTAGGACATGTTTCTGCTAAGATTAAAAAGGGAAACAAGGGCCTGAGAAAGAAATCTGAGTTGAATTGAGAAATTTCATAAGAATATTTCAGTGGAAGACCTTTTTAATTAGTCATCTTCACACTCAAAAGGCTGATGCACTTTGAGAGCTGTAACTACGAGACAAAAATGTTTCAGAGCTGGTTTACTATGGAAAAAGAAAGTCGGTGATAGTAGCTTTATAATACTAATTTGAATGATTCCACTCCTGCCATGTTCTCGCCTATACAGTTGGCTTCTAATGGTATTTCCATGTGAACTCAACAGCAGCTTAGCTCTTCTCTGTGTAACTGAGGTCAGAGTTGCCTAAGACGGATCCCAAAGGAGATCGTTCCCTAAGTTTAATACCTTCAGTGTCCGTCATGTGCACTCTGCCTAGTATGTTTATGAATAGAATCAAAGTAACTTTTCAGAATGAGTCAAGCTCTCAAAGGAGGGCAGCTGTCACAGGTGTGCTGTGTCATTCCTCCCTACACATTGTCGCTGCTGTCAGTTGGTAGCAGCGAAACAGGCTTACCTATTCTAGAGGAACGGATTTCCTGAGATTTAGGACGTGGTCAGCTGCTCAAGTCTGTTCATTTATCCTTTAAGAGCATTGCTGAGCAAACATAAGCTTAAACAATACAATTTGTTTTCTTTATAATTTATAATGTCTATTTTTAATTAAAATTTATATGATGCCAGTAAATATGAATTGGAATAAATATTAGCAAAATTGGAACAGAAATACAGTTAAGTTTTCCAAAACCTTTATAATTTTTTAGCTATTTTTTTCTCGCTATAATTATATATAGTTTATGGTTACAAAATTTTGTCTTATATATTATTTCAAAATTGATTGGTCCCTTAGCTGCTGGATTGCACAGTTTTTAGGCTGACATTACATGAAAGTGCCCTTAAACACTAGTTTCTTACTTCTGCAGGAGAAAGCCGTGTGAACTAGAAAGCAGAAACTGGCTCTGGTTCTGCCATCAGGCATTCGTTAGCTATAAAGAATATTTTGTTTAAAAAAAATGAACTGTGGTAAAATATACACCCTAAAATTTACCTTCTTAGCCATCAAGTGTGCAGTGCAGTGCAGTAGTAGGATATTTGCATTGTTAACCAGTAAAGCCTGCTGGGTGGTGGCAGTGCACACCTTTAATCCCGGCACTCAGGAGGCAGAAGCGGGCAGACCTTTGTGAGCTCAAGGCCATCCTGGTCCAGGACAGGCTCCAAACCTACAGAGAAACCCAGTCTCGCAAAACAGAAAAAAAAAGGAAAAAAACAAAACAAATAGTAAATCTCCATCTCTTTCTCCCCAAGTCGCTAATTTCGGTCTCTCTCTGTACTTTATCTGCCCCCTGTACATGGAGTTCTCCGTATTTGCCCCTCTGTGACTCGCTTTCTCATTTATCTGGATGTTTTTAAGGCTCATCTGTGTTAGAGCACATACCAATATTTTCCTTGTATCTTTTTTGTCTGTCTTTTTGAATCCGTGCAAAGTTATGATGTTATTCCTATTACTTTGTAAATTATGTGTCCATAACAAAAATGTGTTACAGATGTTATCCAGTATCAGTGCCTATTATCATGGATATATCAGTTGCTCTTCTACAGGTTGAGCATCCTTTATTTGAAATATTTAGTAATAAAAGTGTTTCAGATATGATATTTCTTCAGACTTTGGAATAATGTATATGCATGGTGAGATATCTCTGGGGTGAGGCCCACATGTAAACATAAAATTTATGATTTATTGATACTTCATATCCATAGTCTGAGAGCAATTTGCAATAATAATTTTAGTGTGCCTGTATTTTGGCTGAAATCTGTTGCACGAGGTCAGGTGTGGAATTTTCCATTTGGAGAGCATGTTTGTTTGTACTGTTGAGCCTTCACGTTCTGAGCACTCCAGTCTTCCTTCTTTGGACTGTTCATCCTGTACAAGAGCTGATATTCTTGTTCTGTAGATTGAGAAACTGAGGCTTGGAGGAGAATAATTTTTCATATCTAAGTAACAATTGCAGATCTAACGCCAGGACTGTATGATTCTAGAGTCCTAGTTTATGCAGTATGAATCACACTGGTTAGGGTACGATTGTTTCAAATGAAGCAATGCTAAGGAAAAGTTTCTTTGGAAGCCAAAAAATTGTGTGACCTTTATGCTTTGTTATTGCAGTTGGCACAAATCATTTTCCAAGCTTTACCCTTCACCTTACTCTCTCTCGTCTGGGTCAAGACTGGGTTATTTCTAAGAAAGTAGTAATTTCTTTGGTCAGAAGTATGTTTTTCATGGTCTTTCAAAAAGCTAGAGATAAGAGAGAAGAAATTACCCACCTCTTACCTGAAGGACAGGGCGAGTGGAAACACCATCCCCAGAAACCTGGTTAGATATGTGGCCGGTGCAGCACACTGTGGCATTATTATATTTTAGGAATGCAAGGACCTCAGAAATAATCCAAGTTCCTAGTTTCACAAATCAGGTTTTGCTTTGAAATGCCAAATCTCCTAAAGAAGTTAACTGTGTGGTTAAAATTTAATCGAAATTTCTTATTTCTCAATAATTCTGTTTCAGCTTGTGTTGGTAAACAGGCAGCTCCCACCCTAGAAAATAACTGTTGCTTGTGTATATACCACAAGCGTGTTTGCACAGTTTCCTGGCTTATAATGTAATTGTGAGGAAGCTTGGAA
The DNA here is from genome assembly GCF_903992535.2 of Arvicola amphibius. NCBI lineage: Eukaryota > Metazoa > Chordata > Mammalia > Rodentia > Cricetidae > Arvicola > Arvicola amphibius. The sequence goes on from NC_052048.2 coordinate 165,679,387, forward strand.
ATCTCATGGGATTTTTATTTTTTTTAGGAGTTTTGATGACTAGAAATATATGCGGGGTGGAAATGACTGGAAATGACTTTGTCCTGTGAAAATAGCCAAAGATTTCTTGGATGTTGCTTTAACATTTATCTATCACCAATTCAAATGCAATAGGGAATGAACAAGATACTCAACTATCAATGCTGTGCATTCTCTCACAGGGTCTTCTGAAATGCAGGGAACTGGGGTCAACATTTCTGAGTTCCCGTCCCCATACCTGAGACAGAGGTTGATGGAGTTCATTACTTCTGCGACTCAGAGCCACAGACTTCTTCAAGAGAATGTTCAAATCAGTGACGGAAGAGTGCACAGAGCACACACTTGTTTTTGTGTGGGCTCCAAGCTATTTTCTAATATTGATAAAAATTTCAAAAGACCAATATTTTGTGCAGTGTGATGATTATTTTAGATTTTGCTCAGAGTCTATACTGTTTCATCAGAACACAGCTACCTTCATTTATTTAAAATGTAGATGGGAACTTCTGTGTTAAATGGCAGCTCGTGTTGTTGTGATGGGGCTGGGAAGGTGTTGTGACAGCTCAAGCCCTTACTACTGGCCTTGTATAGGAAGACCTTGCGAACCCATTATAAAACAGTAACCATGGTTTATGCATGGGAGAGCCATGAACTTGTTAACCTCATTTGCTTACCTGGGATGCTAACGGAATTCTGCCATATTTTCTTGAAGAATTTCTCTATTTTCTCCTCTTCAGGAGAACCAATAAGAGTTCATTCATAACTACTTTCCTGACTTCATCTGCTTATTTTCTAGTGGTTCTTTTTGAGAACCAGGTGAACGGACCAAAACTACACAGGAAGGGTGGGGGTCTGCCTGGTGAAGCTGCTCTACGGAGGTATATATTTGATGCGTTACCTCCCTGTTTGCTATAGGAATCTAGAATTTGATTCTCGTCTTCACAGTAGAGCATTGATTCAAATGTATGTAATGTGACTTTAGGGTTAGGTTCATGTTTGTAAAAAGAAAATCTTAATTATTCATATTTCAGCAGCATTTTAATTTTGATTGTGTTTGTCATGATTCATGATGTTAAGATTAGTTAATTCTTTTTGTCCTTTAACCTTCAATACTTAAAATATCCACATATACCCCATCTTCTAGTAGAGGAAAAGCATTAATGATCAGGATATTTTACTCAAAGTCTTTGAACGCTGTCCCTCTCCTTTCCACTCTTTTTATTCAGTGTTGGCTTTCTTGAGGTCCATGGAGGAAGAGAGGCCCCTGCTATTATAAAGAAGCCTGTGCCTGGCAACCATTGAAAGCTTTGAATGTTGTCACCATGTTTTGAAAGCTTGGAAGTAGGTGCTGTCCGTTTAAGAGTCCTTAGTTGAAGATTTGGAGTTTGCCAGAGCAGATTTCCTCTCAGGCTCACCCACGCATTTGTTCGTACAGGTCTTTTGTCGCTGGGTGAGAGGATAGCACTGGTCCGCCTCACAGGGATATGAGGACACCACTTGCTTATTCCTAGGGTTGTTGTGCTGTCAGGGTGGGTGAGGTGAGGGATGTGGGTGGAGCTCACTAACAGGAGCTGCCTTCAGTCTGCAGGAATCTGCTTCAGCCACAGATCTTTTCCCACTTTGAGGTGAGCCCAAGATGCCCAGTAAGCAAAGCTAAGCTCCAGTCACCAGAAGATGAAAGGGAACACTGAGATTGTCCACAGACTAGAGTGTGTTATGTGAAACTGGAGGCTGTGAGGGAGACTCATTAGGCAAGGTTTGCTCTTGATGCATCAGCAAGAGGAAGCTGGATGAGGTGTAATCTAAGGCTTAGTTGTGACGTGTGGTGAGGAGGGTAAGAATTGAGTTATGGATAATGTAGGGAAACCCCATATTATCATTTCTACAGTGTGGAAAAGAGGGGGAATGGTTATCATCCGACTCTGGGGCTTTCAAGCCTTTAATTATCAAGTGATTTACTGTATGGGTTAGCAATGTAAGCTATTGTGGTAACACTATGGTTTTGGGGTTTAAGAGGGAACAGAGAAGTGGGAGCTGTGCTCATTCTCTGGGGAGAGCAGAGAGCCAGGAGCTCACATGGTAGAGCTACTCATAGTAAGAAAGTAAAGGCCAAGGAGGCCTTTCCTCAGTCCCTGCTCTGTCACTGTGGCCCAGCTTGGGCTGGTACAGGTCGAATGCATGCTGCTGTAGGCACTGTCCGTCCATATGTGCAGCTGCCTGCTGTGCCCAGAAGATGGTTTCCTGGCAGTCATCTACCACCTCCGGCTCTTACAGCAAACTGTCCTAGCAATCAGGACCATGTTTTCTTCAAGGTAGCTGCAATTTTGTAATCCCAGTACTTCTGAGGCAGAGGTAGGTGGAGCTCTGTGAGTTCAAGGCCAGCCTTGCAAACTTCAGGCCAGCCAAGGCTCCCTTGTGAAACCCTGTCTCAAAAAACAAAACAAAGCAGACAGCTGCAATTGTGATGTTTATTTAATAACTCTGAAATGCAAATTGTCTAGGTGTTCTAGTTACTTGGGAAAGGAAGGAAACTTGTGGGAAAATACATTTTTTGTCTTATTGTTAGGACAGGTAAATAATTATATCAAGATAGAGTAGATTATATCAAGAATAGTAGTAGTAGATATAATCTTATATTAAGATGTAGTAGTACTCAATATCATAACAACTGACATTGAAGAACCAGGTGGTGGCACACACCTTTAATCTAGTACATGGGAGGCAAAGGTAGGTGAATCTCTGAGTTTGAGGCTAGCTCGTCTACAGAGCAAGTTCCAGGATAGCTAGAGCTACACAGAGAAGGCCTGTTTTGAGAAACAGTTTTTTAAAAAATCAATAATAGTCAGTGAAGGAAAAGATGGCTCAGGGTGTTTGGCATGTGACATTAAAGATCACATCAGGCAGAGCTGTCTCAGTAATGACCATATGCCCTTACCAATTGAGATCTATTTCAGGACGTGGGTAAATGAGTTGGTGGTCTTAGGTTCTAGATATACTTGCAATGATTGTTTTATTGCCTTTATTAGTTTTATTAGGTTTCTGTTGGGATAGTGTTTCAAGTGGACCAGTTGCATATACATACCATGAAATGATTGTCACAGTGACCACATGCTTGGATACTGGCTCTTTTCAGTATGTGACTTCCTAACACTACTTCCTAACACTGAGAACTAGCGCAAGGGATTGATTGCCTATGGGGTTTTTATTTTAATTATTTCACTTAGAAAAATTAGAGAATTAGTTCTCACCCCCACCCCTGATTTGAACCTAAACTGACAGGAAACGAATGGGAATTGGAGAGACTTTTCTAAAGATGACTTCACAAAAACAGTCAAAGGGGTGCAGAGCCACAGCGGATCCTGCTGAGTTGAGATAAGCAGAAGTATGTGTGTGTACACAGCATCACAAGGCAGGCTTCCCCCAGGCATGCTCCTTTTCGGGAACTGTTTGGTTTTGTGGTTGATAGAGTTGCTTTGAGAAATGCTTCGTTATGAACTATATGGCAAAAATGAAATTTAGAAAAGATTCTGACTATGTAGAATTACTTTAAAGGGAATACTTAAATTTGCTCTTTTGAAATTGTGTTGCGTTGTGTAATCTTAAAAGTATACATCAGTTTACTCCTTAAATATGTGTGAATTAGTCATATACACGTTGTGACTAATTTCAGATAAGCTTGCAAGGGAGTTTCTCAGACGTATCAGTTTCTCAGACATATCAGCTGTTTCTCTTGTATCAGTTTGAGTCATACCCAGAGAGACTTCAACTGTAGCCCACGGTGAATTCACATTTCTTTTCTCTTGGCCAAAAGTTTAAAGTCACGTATTTGAGTGCAGGTAATGCCATACAGAAAATAAAATTTATGCACAGTTCTGGAACAAAAGTCTTGGTATACTAGCAGTAGGCAAAGAAAACACACACACACACACACACACACACACACTCATTCACACGAGCTGTTATTGTTTGTGCTTTAAACAAAATCTGAAATAGGGTATTGAAGAGTTGTAGAGTAAGTCTATTTAGGACACCAAACTTTACCTAGATTCTAGAAGATTCTTTCCCTATAGCATTGTGGACTGAAACAGGAAGGAGCATATCCCATAGTTCAGTGTAAAGCAGCCAACTTTGTAACAGGCAACCTTCCTTTTAAGAATGCTTTGAAATTTCGAAAACTTAATTGTTACTGTGTGAAAATGTGTGTGTTTCAGCATGTGAGTGGTGTGTATTTGTGTGAGTGCGGATGTGCATGTCTCTATTATCATGCGGAGGTCACAGGCAACTTTATGGAGTTGACTCCTTCTTTCCCATCCATGGGTTCTAGCATAGAATGCACAGATCATTAGGCTTGTATGGTGAAGGGCTTACCTGTTGAACCATCTTGCCCATCCAAGTATGCTTTCAGTAAGGAAATTTTATCTCCTTCCCAATACTAGAAGTACTAAGTCTTTCATTTTTAATTGCTTTTATGTCGTCATTAATAAACTTCTCTGTTGTTTTCAAGAAATGCTTTATTATTGTATAATTGTTTTTTAAAATCTTATTAATTCTTTTTTAATTGTTTTTATTATGCTATACATTTTTCTCTGCTTCCCTCTCTTCCTCTCCCCTCCCCTCTTACCTGCTCCCGTGGTCCCCATGCTCCCAATTTACTCAGGAGATCTTGTGTTTTTCTCTTTCCTATGTAGATCCATGTATGTCTCTCTTAGGATGCTCTTTGTTGTGTAGGTTCTCTGGGGTTGTGAATTGTAGGCTGGTTTTGCTTTGCTTTATGTCTAAAAGCCACTTATGAGTGAGTACATATTATATTTGTCTTTCTGGGTCTGGGTTACCTCACTCAATATGGCTTTTCTAGATTCACCCATTTTTCTGCAAATTTCAAGATGCCACTTTTTTTTTTTTTTTAACCACTGAGTAGTGCTGCTTTGTGTAAATGTGCCACATTTTCTTTATTCATTCTTCAGTTGAGGGGCATTTAGTTTGTTTCCAGGTTCTGGCTATTACAAATAATGCTGCTATGAACATAGTTGAGCACATGTCCTTGTGGTACGATTGAGCATCCTTTGGGTATATACCTCAAAGTGGTATTACTGGGTCTTGAGGTAGGTTGTTTCCTAATTTTCTGAGAAATCACCAAACTGATATAAAGGGGCTGTACCAATATGCACTCCCAGCAGCAATGCAGGAGTGTTCCCTTTACTCCACATCCTCTCCAGCATAAGCTGTCATCAATGTTTTTGATCTTGGCCATTCTGACAGGTTTAAGATGGAATCTCAGAGTTTTTATTTGTATTTTTCTGATGGCTAAGGATGTGGAGCATTTCCTTAAGTGTCTTTCAGCCATTCTAGAGTCCTCTGTTGAGAGTCCTCTGTTTAGGTCTGTACTCCATTTTTTTTTGGATTATTTGTTCTTTTGATGTCAAGTTTCTTGAGTTCTTTGTATATTTTTGGAGATCAGTCTTCTGTTTGATGTGCGGTTGGTGAAAATCTTTTCCCATTTTGTAGGTTGCTGTTTTGTTTTGTTGACTGTGTCCTTTATTTTTACAGAAGTTTCTTAGTTTTAGGAGGTCCCATTTATTGTTTCAGTGTCTGTGCTACTAGGGTTATATTTAGGAAGTGGTCTCCAGTGCCAATGCATTCAAGGCTATTTCTCGCTTTCTCTTCTATGAGGTTACTGTGGTTGGTTTTATGTTGAAATCTTTGATCCATTTGGACTTGAGTTTTGTGCATAGTGATAGATATGGATCTATTTGCATTCTTCTACTTGTTGATATCCAGTTATGCCAACACCATTTCTTGAATATGCTTTCTTTTTTCCATTTTATATTTTTAGCTTCTTTGTCAAAAATCAGGTGTTCATAGGTGTGTAGATTGATATCCGGGTCTTTGATTAGATTCCCTTGGTCCTCTTGTCTGTTTTTTTTTTAATGCTAATACCAGGCTGTTTTGATTACTGTAACTCTATAGTTGAGTTTGAAGTCAGAGATAGTTATGCTTCCAGAAGTTATTTTATTGTACAGGATTGTTTTGGCTATTCTGGGTTTTTTGTTTTTCCATGTGGAGTTGAGTATTGTTCTTTCAAGGTCTGTGAAGAATTTTGCTGGGATTTTAATGGGCATTGCATTGAATCTGTAGATTGCTTTTGGTAAGACTTGTATTTTTACTGTTTATTCTACCTACCCAAGAGCATTGGAGATCGTTCCATTTTCTGGTGTCTTTTTCAATTTCTTTCTTTAGAGACTAAAAGTTCTCATCACACAGATCTTTCACTTGTTTGGTTAGAGTTACCCCAAGATATTTTATGTTATTTGTGGCTATTGTGAAGGATGATGTTTCACTGATTCCTTTCTAAGCCCTTTTTGATTTGTATAAAGAAGGGCTATTGACTTTTTTTAGTTAATCTTGCATCCTGCTATTTTTAAGATGCAAGATATTAAGATATTTTAAATATTAAGGGAAATACTAAAAAAAACTTTAAAAGGAGGGAAAGGTGAAAACTAAGATATGACAGTTTTAAAATTTGTATGTATGCTTAGAAAGAATATATGGTTTATGTCATATCAGTAAATACATTAATTAGATTGACTGTCTGATGTAGAATGAAGCTATTTTGAATATCATCTTCCATAATTATTTTACTTTATTCATTTCAAACACTTTATTCATTTCAAACATGGGTACATTAGTTCTCTACATATGAATATAGCATCTTATGCTTTCAGTTCCTGATAGTCAATTATTTTGTGTACGAGTAGAGGCTGCACTATGCCGCCAGCACAGTTCATTGTGACCCCTCTCCTATTGCATCACATTTTCAGGGCACCCAAAGGGGTAGCTTCCAATAGAAAACTGACACTTGGTGGTTTAAAAATAGATTTGCTGTAAAAATAACATTCAAGGGACCACATACATCCCTGCTTCTGAGTCTGACGTTCCTCCCACTTGGTTTCTATGTTACTCATATGGCTTCACCTTCATTCTTTTCAGAGCTTTGTTGAAGTGTCACCTTTTCAGGACCCATCTGGAAATTTTGCTAAAATGCTCTACCTTTCATCCCAATTTCCTCCGATTTCTTCCTATTTATCTTTGTAATATTCATGACCACTTGACGTACTACGTGTCTGTTTCTCTGTTCCATCAACTAGGATTAGTGTAAGCTCTAGGGAGGAGGCATTAGATTATACTGTGACGGCAGAGTAAAGCAGCAGGCTCCAGGAAAGAGGCGAGTAAAGAAATGCATGCATGAGGTTCCTTTTAGAATTGCTTTCTGACTTCTTTTACGGGCTCAGCAGGTAAAACACATGCCATCAAGCCTGGCAACCCAAGTTTGATCTTTGGAATCCACGTGTAGGTAGGAGAGCACCAGTTCCACAAAGACTTTCCGACTTTTGCATGTGCACTGTAGCTTGTGACCCTCCATCGTGGGCTCTCACACAGGGTGAAATAAGTAGAATGATAATTGAAAAAGATTTCACAGTTATATTTATTAATATGATTCCAGTTTTGTGATAGTTTCTTCTTTCTTATATGTATGTGTTGTGGTGTGCATATTTGCTTTTGCCTGTTTGTGTATGTGGAGGTCCAAGGTTGACATAGGAGTCTTCCTCAGTCACTTGCCATTGTTCTCATTGAAGTTGGAGTTTCTGAATTGAGCCCAGAGCTCCCAGATATGGCTAGTAGGTGCACAGCTTGCTTTAGCCAGTGGGCCCTCCCTGGGGCCCTTTATAATGCTTATTTTGAACAAAAAATTATTTGGACTATTAGCGTTTTCTCTCATTGTTAATTTCAATTCATTTATAAATCAGATCATATAAATCAGATTATAAAACAATTTTAATATTGTTCCTATTGCGTGTATTTGTGCTATATGCGTGTGGGGGCACATGTACCATGATGTGCATGTGGAGGTCCGAGGTGAAGCTGTGCAGTTGCTTCTCTCTTTCCACCTTTACATGGCTTCGAAGACTGAACTCACTCAAGTCCCCAGGCTTGGGCAGAAAATACTTTATCAACTATATTCTTGCTGGCCCTCATTGCTAATTTTACCCTGAAATTAATAATACTATATTTGTGAGCGGAAGGGCAAAGTCTTAGGCATTAGTAATGAGAGAATTCCAAATTCAGAAAATTAATTTGGTTTTAGAATCTGTTTTTTTTTTTTTTTTTTTTTGGCAGGTTGTGGGACGGTTTAGAAACTTCAAGTCAGTTTATTTTTTTTCTTTTGCTTCCTTTACATCTTCGTTAGGCAACACGTTAAAATTTGGCCTTATTCTCTTAGTGTACTAGAGGAGATAATTAGAGCAAATGAAACTTGTGAAATAATTGTTGTCAGCAAGGAGTACTCAGTGATGAGCACCCAAATGTTGTAAAGCATGTAGAAACACCTCTGGCCGCCAGGCCACACGGGTCCAGTGGTGTGACTTCTGTCCAGTGCTGACACGTTAGATGCCTACAGTTTTTAGCAGATGGGTGCCTCTAAGATTACCTATAAAGAAAACTCCTTGCAAAACATTGCAACCCTTAACTTAATCTTATCATCCTGTGCCAAAAAGAGATATTGATTTGTGAGATATGCGCTTTCGGCTCATGAATGAGTTGAAACAAGGAACACCCAGTCAGCTGGTAAAGTACTTGTTGCATACAGATCATCATAGCTTTCATTGGAAAGTATCTTATCCTCAGGGGATCATCTTCTTTTCTACTTTCTCTAATATTTATGGCCATATCCAACCATTATTTGAGTGACTTCGTATACAACCTAAAGTAGATCTATCCCAAGGTAAAAGCAAGTAAGCAAATAAATAAATAGCTCACATAAGATAACCTTTGGTTTTCAGGTTATCAGCTTTAAGTATATTACCCATTGCCACTTGATACAGATACATCTCACCATTATTAACATTCGTCCTTGGCTGTGGCCTGACGGATGTTTTTGAAGGCAGACATCTTTTATATATTTACAGTTTCATTGATACTGAAATTTTTAGTGCTTCTATAATGTTTTAGTTTTCTTTGACTGCTTTGTTTGTGGATCACTATCCACATTTTCTACCCCCTGGTTTCCCTATTTTTATTTGAACTTTTGAAATGCTGTATAATTTTGGCAATTATTTGTTCCTTTTTCAAGAGGTGTTACAGTAGACAGGTTAACAGCTTTGCTTTGGAACCAGACCTCCCGATTTGAATCTTAGCATATTGTTTATGACTTACACCATCTTGGCAAATTAACTTTCAGATGTAGGCAATGGCAGTACCTCTTCATGGAGCCAGTGAGATTAGATGAATGAGCCCATGTAAAGTTCTAAATGGCTCCCGACACATAGTAAGCAAACAAACAATGCGTATTGATCTTCTTTTCTGCAACACCAGCTTTGTTCATCCTGATTATTCATCATAGCTCAGTGTTTCAGGATGCTGGGCAAGTTTACCTTGAATAAATTGTACAGTGAATACAATGAGATCTTTTGCAAGCAGCTAAGACAACGAGGCGGGTCTACATCTAATAACCAAGGAACTACTAACGCTATTCTTGGGGTGGTAATTTGCAGCTCTACCTTCCTGCCATAAATTTGATCTTTAAAAAAGCTGTATCCATATTAAGACAGTTCTTTGTAAACATTGAAACAAGCTTCCTTCTTTACTTGTGTTAAGTAGGCACTGTAAAGAAAGTCCACATACTTTTAATGTATGTTTTTAAAACCAGATTTAGAGGAATAAAGTCAGATAAAGCAGGAGGACTTTTATGTGCTCAGTGAGTCAAGAATCTTATTGGTATTATTTTCAATTATTTTTGTTTGAGTGGATTAAGAAGAAATATGTTAGTTAAAAATGTTCGTTCATCTACAAGTACACAGGTACTGAACACAGCCTTACAATATCTGAGTTACTCTGAAAATGACAGAAAATTTCAAAAGGTAAAATTTGAAATAAGGCAGAAGGAATAGGAATTTGAATTTGTGTGTACACAAATCTGTGGTTTTCGTATTTGAATAATATTTGCCAATAAGTAAAAGTGTAACCTCTTCTGTTTAAGGCTGTGTGCCAACCACTTGCACTATTATCTCACTAACACAGTCCTGGACACTTAATGCTGCAAGCATGTGTAGCATGCATCTCTCCATCTATTTGTGATTGAATGTACATCCTTGGATGTCAGCCTACCATAATTTACAGAAAATAATCTTGAACTCTCTGTCATTACTTTTCAATGGAGATTATTTTTCTCATTTCTGATACTTGTTAATTCTCCCGCAAAGCTTTATTTGCCATAATGCAACCAACATCCCTGACCCGCATATCTTTGTGGTTAGTTGATAGGAGGCCAGTATTTAAATTTCTTTGAGGTCTCTCGCTGAGTGGCATCACAGGATGAATTGCTCTTCAGGAGGGGGAACGTGCTTGTGGTTTTTGGTCTTGTGTATTTTATGACAAAGGAATTCCCTTTTGAATCGTGCTGCTCCCCTGAAGCTCTGGAGGCTCTGGTTCAGGCAGCCGGCAGTCCGTGTGTGCAGTGTTCCTGACGTCATCCGGCGTATGCATAAGCCCTGCTATTGTCTTACTGCTACAGCAGGCTGAGGATTGCAGTGTCTGTGCCGCTCTCAGACCTGCCCTGCCTGCGCTACCTAGCCCTGCCTCACTGCATCCCACAACCGCCGCGCTGGCCTTCCTGTGCCTGGCGGATTTTGAAAAGCAGCTCTTCGGTTTGGGATGGTGTAGGAGACCTTGCTTTCCACTCTCGGGAGAAAGCTGACTCTCTTAGGGGAGAATCTGGCAGCTGGACATAGCTCGGACTGCATTGTCTGGCTTCATGACCCCCGCTGTGTAGCCAGCTCATCTTGCTCTCAGGAGCACATGCACATCTTACGACTGCATATTTCCCTTTTCCTTTTCTTTCCTTTCTTCTAATTTTTTTAAAGCAGCTTCTGGAGCCAGCCATGTTTGGTACTGAATCCTCATGTAAGTAAATGGATCCTACTTCTCTTCTATAGAATCTGTGTGCTGTCAGGGCTTCACTGGCTTGAGTTCATGTCACTTTGCCTTAGGTTGATAATAGTCGCATTTGTCTCTAATTACAGAAGAATTGGTCTTGGGTAGGAGACTTCCATGAAGAGGATTATTCATTCTTAAAGCTAGGCATGACAATGTGGTCAAAACGAGGCCTCTAAGAGGGAGGAGGTAAGAAGACAGGACTCAGGGAGCCTCCCAGACCTTGCTAATTGACAAGCTCAGGCCTGTCACTGATCCATTGTTAGAGGCTCCTAATGTCCTCAAACCCTAGAATAGGTGCTAGAAGACTCTGAGATGGCGGTGTTTGTAAGATAAGGGCTTATAATTTTCATTCAAGGAGAGATAAAGGTGTCTGTATATCCTCCTCCATATTTTTACAAGAACACATGGGTAGATACTACATGTAGATTTAAGAACAATAAATAGCTTTTTACTTGAGACAGAGTGCTTTCATGACGGTTTCAATTTTGATGTGTTGGCTAACATCACAGAACGGCAGCTTTGTATAGGTTTTAAACTTATACAATAAAATAGCTTTGGTGTAGAGCGGGCCCTGCACAGTGGGCTGGGATGAACAGCTGTTGTAGACACACTAAGTAACTGTTTTAAAATGATGATATTCTACCTAGCTGAGAACGATTTAACGTAAAGTAACATAGCCTGTCAATGAGGTTGTACAGTCTCCACAGAACATTTTGCCACCATCTGTAAGCAAAGGTGACAGTTACAAATGTCCAGAGGTTTGACCTACTGGCCTGGCTTTGCAGGGGAGAAGGGCTGGGTTAAGACAGGACATTGAGGAAATCTATTTCTGATGAATTTGTAATTTGACCTTAACTTTCTGGTCACAGCCGTCCATGTGGCTGTTGGATAGCTGCTGGTTATTGCACAAGAGCAGCATTTGAAGAGCACTAATAACCCTCAGTTCTTTTGTTCCATGACTGGTTTTAAAAGGGCTCATTCTTGTTTTATTGCAGAAGCCTCCCATCTGAAGTGCTACCATATTTTGTAATCAAGTTTAAGACAGACAAATAGTGAGATTTAGTGTCCATTCAACATATGTTTCCACTAAACATATGTTTAATAATTTGCAAGTATTTCAAAATTTATTTAATGGTACATTTGGAATTCTTGTCATCCAAGAAACAGATCATTCAGTGGCAGAGATCTCCCAGTTTCTCATTTTAGTAATGGAATTTAATTGATGTAAGACACTAGGTGAGGGCAGAAGTAGTTATACTGTGTATTAAAGGAAAGTTAACACTGTTAGTGGCATTTGAAATGCATTGTTGGGCTCTTACACTAGGGTCTCTTCCATTGTCTGCCCTGTTTTTCCAAATAGACAGGTTTATTTTTTCATTATCAAACCTTACCTTTTGATGGTCTCACCAGTGTGCTGTCTGTTATATTTGAATAACTGCTTTTGGTCTCCATAGTTACAGTTGTGGAACAGAACTGAATGCTACTCAGCAAATAGTACACTGTCATGCAAGTTCTTGGTATTTTTGCTTTTATCAAAAAGCCTTTTGCTTTGACTGAGGATTGATTTTTATCTTTGGCTTGTCACTAGAAGTCCCCAGGTATCCATGCTCCCTGTGGACATTTAGGATCGGAAATGATTGTCTTCTTTTAGATGAGGAGGTATCTTGTGCTAAGTGTGTCTGAGCTGAGTGTGGTGCTTCCTTTGCAGCCATAGATCTTCACCTTTGTTACTTCACCTTGGGTGTTGTTTTGTGGGCTTGAAAACGCTCCACATTCAGAATGTGCAGGAAATTAAAACTCTTTGAAGTTTTAATTAGTTTGGAAGGAGCCTCCCAAACCACTTTTGATGCTTACAGAACTGTCTTAGGAAGTCTTTATCCACCTTGTTTGCAGTGGGTAGTAGAGCCTGGACTCATTGGGAGAAGCTTCCTGCAGAGATGGTGTGAGTCTTATTCCTGATTTCAGGCTGCTGTGCCCTACTTGTATCAGATTTTCTATTTTAAAAATTATTTCCTTTGGTTTTCTTAGATAATAATATACTTACATCATTTCCCCCTTCCTTTTCTTCCCTTCAGTTCTTCCTGTACAAATACCCTTCCTTGTTCTTTCAAATTTATGATCTCTTTTTTTCATTAATTATTATTAGCATGCATGTATGTATATGTTTATGTATATATTTATTCCTAAATACCTAAATACAGCCTACTCTATCTGTATAACGTTACTTGTATATGTGTGTTCAGGACCATTGGTACTGGATAACCAATTGGTGTGCTTTTCCCTGGGTAAGACTATTTCTCCTGCTCTCAGCATTCCTTAGTTGCCTGTTCTTTAATCTGAGGTATGATTGATGTATTATAGGATGGATAAGTATTAGCATGGATTCTTAGCATTTGTGCCCATGTTTGTACTGGATGGAGATACAGACACTTCTGTTTTTTTCAGGAAGTAATATGGTCTTCCATTCATTAGTCCTTCTCCTCCTGCCAAGTGCTAATCACCATTCTGATTCGTAACTTCCCAGATTCATTGTTAACAGCTTTTACGTTTTCTTTCTTGCCTTTTTGCTTTTTACGGATAAGACAAGGGAACACATCTTCATTTTTAACTTGTTGGATATATAATTTAGTTGATATTATGTCTTAGATTTGTGAGGTCAGGTGTTTGTAGTATTCTGGGTCTACATTATTATATTTCTATCTCACCAAGATGTTGCTTATCTTAAATAACCCTCCCTCCTAAACAACCCCTAAATAAAAATGTAAATAGTCTTATTAAATGACAAAAATTTATCTGAAAGAGCAAATGCCTTGAAAGTTAAAGACTTACAGAACTATGCAGAAGTCAGTAATGAATCTGCATTAATGTCTGATACAGTTCATTTTCTATAATTTTTGTTTGTTTTTATAGTAGAAGTGGTTCAACCTAGGGATTCCTACTACCAGGCAAGCAATCTTCTATTCCCGTCCCACTAATATTGTTCCATTCTGTGTCTAACAATCCTACTCCCTTTTTTCTGACTAGTGAAGATCAATTTCCTGTAGTTGAATTAACTGGCCATTATCTCTTAAGCCCCACTTTGAAATGAAGTTGTCTGTATAAGTCTTAGGATACTCATCATGACAGAGTCAGAAGCATGGTAGCTCTGAGGTTTTTGGTCACTCTGTTACTATATTCTAATTATTTTAATAAATGTTTCCTTTGCTGAAATTTTTTATGTCTAAAAATGGGACTAATGCTTTTTTTCTTTGTTGATTTTGAATAAATCAATTTTAGTTTGTAAGAGTCAGAGTAATTTAAGTGTAAAAAAGTAGAAAATGCTATCAATAAAGTTTTATTGAGTAAAGCAATCATTACATGCATATTTGGAGTACTTTTGATTTAATAAAGTTTGTATAGAAAAATCAGTTGAATTCTACAAAAGAATTTTTTTGGGAAAGTTTTTAAGAGGAATGCAAAATTTCAACTTTTGTGAAGTAAAGAAAATTGGTAACAGGAGAAAAAAAGTTTCTCTCTTCTCTTTATTAAATGAGGAAAACTGCATTGTTGCCATTTGGTTACACTCTCCCTCGTGAAGTTGGTTATTCTTCAGAGAATAGACACTTCAACTATAATGTACATTATTCAATTAGTATTGCCTGTGCTCATGTCTGCACCCCCAACCTTGTATCTGACTTTTTTATTTCTCGAGGGTGCCAATGAAAGGGACCGTTTAAGGTCTGCAGTGGTGGGAATTGTGCCCATTAATGTGTCTCCCAAAGCACCTGCCTCATTAGATTAGTACCTTACCTGTGGAGAAATAGAATATCCCCGAGGAAAACAACATTATCTAATCTCTCCTATATTTCATTACAGATTCCCTAAAGAGAACATTCTAGACTAAGGCAATTGTGAGACTTGGAAGAAAACAACCACATAGTAACTAGTGTGAGCCTCAGCCATTTGATCTTAGCAGCAGTGAGGTGATGGCAGGAGCTCCAGACTTACTCTTTAGTTTGCCTGCATCACCTTGGATGGGTAAGGAGAAAGATATGTTGGATGCTGCTCCTATAATTGGTCTGTGATGGGCACCAATGTTCACATGTTGCCATTATTTAATTATAGATATATTCATTAAGTTGGAACTGACAGCTTAGTAGTAATAGCAGCCATGGTGCCATGCTGCTGAGATTCTGAAAATTTGATTTTGAGCAGTTGTATGAGAAATAATCAAATGAACGTGCCCTGTAATGTTTGGTCATGAGGCTGCTGGAACGAAGTGTGTCCCACTCCTGTATGTGCACCGCAGGGGCGCGATTGACAGCCGGCCGTGTGCAAGGCTGAACTTTGCTCTGTTGTTTTACTGTAATATGTGTGAATAAGTTGAAATATGAGTAGGGACTATAGTTGCCCCAATTCACCTTTAAAATGGACCATTCCTCAATATAAACACCTAATTATTATTAATAACTGTTAGAACTCATTTTTTTCTGTTAGTATGTTGGACATTTTAGTACTATATTTATTTCCCCCTTAGTATTTGTCACGCATAACTAGGTAATTTAGGAACACCAGCTATTTTCCTTTCTTATGATATTAATCTGGCTGTTGGTATTGAGTTATATTGGATTGATGCTTTCATCTCAAAGCAAAAATAGAAACACTTAGCTGGTGTTGTACTAAACTCCCAAGTCTGCACTTAGAACGTGGGTATAAAAGAAAGATATTACTGCATGGCTGTAAGTAGAGTGCACGGTTAGCTAAAGTATGTAGATATATAAAAGCCACTCTTCCTTGTAGGGATTTATGTCGAGATTCATTCACGTAGGATTTGGGTGTTGAGCCCATGTAATATTTCTGACTTGCCTTACTCTGTCTAATTCCATTCTCTAACAACAAGGACTGGTATGAGCTTTCCCTGAGATTTTTCTCTGTTGATACTTAATATTGTATCTTTAGAACCAAGAGGGTATCTTAAAGGAAGATAGGAGTAAATTTCTTTTGTGGATATTTTCATGTTTATCCACTAGCTCAAAAGTAGAATAAAAATATCCATTGGCTTCTTATATTCACCCCACTGTTGGACTCCTTAAGGGTTTGCCTGTCATTTGTTCAGCAAAAATCACACGTGTTCAGTAGTTTGTTGTTTTCATTGCTACAATGGACCAGATTCATATCCTGTCTAAACTGTGGGGACTCCATCAGGGAAATTACCATATATGGAACTTTCCCCATAGAATTCCTGTGGAATTACACAGGATGTGAATAGTGCTTGTTGTTAGGGACTCTGCTAGGAAAGTCACTGGGCATGTGCATTTTTTGAACATTCATAGTAGCCATTTATAATTAATATAATCAACTCTTTTAACTCTCATTCTGAGGTTGTTTGGGATACCATATGAACTGTATGGTGAATTTTTTGTTTTTAACCTAGAAAATATATATTTAATATTAGTTAAAAGTCATATTTGCTATACTACAATAGTAAATCATAAGATTTTTATTATATCTTATTTGCATTATTAACTCATAGAAATAATTGTGAATTTAAAAATGATGTGCACTTTAATGCACGAAGCAGAAGTGGCACCCAAACAGATAAGGAGTACCAAGAATAGATGCTCTGGGGTCGCAGTTGGCGGCATTCAGATAGTGTCTGCAGCACATACTACCAGGGTTTTGCTACATATGTTAAATCTTGGCTTATTGAATGCAATTTTAGCGTTAGGAGAACTGGCTTTTCAGGGCTGTAAAATAATATCCAGCTGTGAGAACGAGTAAGGAAAGAAAGGAAGCCATCACTTCCTCAGACTGGGTGGAAGACTCAAAGTCTCATGGAGAACAGCTTTGACGGACATAATTTGCTCAGAACTGGATGAGGTGTGTCCGGGTTGGAAACGGCCCTGTGTATGTGCTACCTGTGGCCACTCCCATGGCAGTCATCACTAAGTCATCACTTAGATCCTAACAGTCTTGCAGAAATGCCTTAAACCTACTAAGTTGGATCGTTTGCCGCTTAAGATACTTTTATCACTGTAAATGTTGTCCATATCAGTGTGACAGCCATATGAATGTTTAATTTAAGTAAATATACTGTATTTTAAAAAAACAGGAACCGTCAGGGTTCCAGAAATGTGCGGGCTATGCCACACTGTGGTTCTCAGCAGTGTCAGCGTGTTAATGAGTCAGTCATTGTTGGTGTCTTATGAACAAAAGTTTTTCCAATTGAAAAGGTGTCTCCAGAGCATAGCAGGAACCACCATACACTAAGTTCTTACTAGTTAACACACATTCTGAGTCTGCTATGGGTTATAGAATATTATGAGAAATATGATATGTTGAGTTATATGTGGTTAATATAGGGTTTAAGAACATGCTTTAGGCTAAGGAGTTTTTCGTGTATTTCTGGTATGGCAGAAATATGTCAATGAATGACTCTTGTCCCCCTTCAGAGCATGACCAGGTGACAGGAAAGAGCAATGGCATGGAAGACATTAATTACTAAGTGCAGATTTATCATGGATAGATAAACTGAATTGTGATTATAATTTTCCATATATTGATAGCTTTACTATGTCAGATCTAAGTTAAATTGCCATTCTTAAAGGTTCAGTAATAACGATGACTCTAGACATCAGTTTCTTTACAACATGAAAATAAAACTACATTCCTGTTATAATTCAAAATTAAGCATATATTTGAGTTCAAGATTTTACACACATTTTGGGCAGCAGTAAGCCTGTTGAGGATACACGTGGACTGTGAAATCACAGTGCTTCCCTGTTGTAACTTCTGCTACGTCTTCCACCCTGGCTATTACCAAATCCTTGAGTTGAGGAAAAGCTTTTGGTAGGGTCTGCCCTGGGGTAAAACACATAAGTGGTCCAATC
Organism: Arvicola amphibius; assembly: GCF_903992535.2. Taxonomy (NCBI): domain Eukaryota; kingdom Metazoa; phylum Chordata; class Mammalia; order Rodentia; family Cricetidae; genus Arvicola; species Arvicola amphibius. Next base: position 165,697,260 of record NC_052048.2, read on the forward strand.
TAGACTTGCCTCACTCAGAAACCCACAATTTCTCACCTGAACTTCCCTAGGCTTATTTTACTGTAATCATTATTCAATTACCTATTCCTGTCTAATAATCCCAACACAGCAGCTTACAATAAGTATATGTTGTCATTTTTTGCTGCTCTTTGAGTTAAGCAAGCCCCACTCATGGCTGTCATCCGTAGGTATCTTGTGCTGTTATGGCCAGGTTTCTGTAGCTATTTTTAAGGCTTGTGTGAGCCAGAGGTCCAGAATAACTGCGGTTTCTGCCCGTTGACTTAGGACTTGTTGGAGCTATGGGCAGAAGCTAAGCTTTCGTAGCTTTTCATGTGGCTGAAGCTTCTTACAGCATGGTACTAGATTCTTGGAAGGAATAGCCCATGACAGAGTGTTCTGAGAGATCAGGAAGCTGTGGCGTTTCTTATGTTTTGGCTTCTGAGGTCTCAGAAGTCACTTGCTATCTTAGTGGCCCCATAAATCACTAGGGTGAGCCAGTTTAAAGAAGGAGGTGAAGAGTCATTTTGTGATGAAGTGAGTGCAAGGTCACACCACAGAAGAGCGTGTAAGATGGGGGTACAGTAGTGGCTTTATCTGCCACAGTCGTTTCTAGACTGAAGAAGCACCGCTCAGGAGTTTTCAAACATTTTATATACAATTTCAGAAAGTCAAAGTTTGGGCTTGTGTACTATTTCTTTTCTTAGTTAGTCTTTTCTGCAATTATAATACAAAATTAGCATAAACAACTAATATAAGCCCAGGTAGTTGAAATTTATTTTTTATGCCAGTGCAAATGAATAAAAAAAAATGATTCTTCCTTAAATTGGTATTATAAAATATGCAGAGCCGGGCAGTGGTGGCGCACGCCTTTAATCCCAGCACTTGGGAGGCAGAGGCAGACGGATGTCTGTGAGTTCGAGGCCAGCCTGGTCTACAAGAGCTAGTTCCAGGACAGGCTCCAAAGCCACAGAGAAACTCTGTCTTGAAAAACCAAAAAAAAAAAAAAAAAAATATTTAAGGGAAATCACCCTGTTTATTTTATTTTATGTGTATTTTTCCTGAATGTATGTGTGTGTATCATACCTGTTGCAGCCAGTGGCTAACCAGAAGAGGGTGTTGGATCTCCTGAAACTGGAGTCACAGGTGGTTATGAGTCAGCCTGTGAGTTCTGGGAACAGAACCTGGATCCATTGCAAGAGCAACCACTGCTCTTGACTACTGAACCATCTTTCCAGTCCTGGAAAACCAGCTTTTAAGATAACATTATTGATGTTATATACGATGAATTCACTTTCAATGTATAGTTTGATGAAATGTGTATATTTATGTAGTCAGCATTATTCCAATCAAGATTAAGCATGTTATCATCATTCCAAAAAGTTCCCTTGTGCTTTGCAGTCAATTCCCATGTTTATATTCATATAATCTCATATAAATGGAACAAAATAGTGTATACTTATTTGCTCAGTGTAATGTTTTCTATCACTTGTTGCAATTCCTGAGAGTTCTTTTTATTGCTGGATAACAGACATGGGCTGGCTCACCTGACTGACAGGGCTGAGTTTATTCCTGTCCTTGGTTCTTGTGAATAAAGCTCCCGTAGAAATCCTCAGGGCTAGTTTCCTGTGTGGACATGTTTTTATTTCTTAGCCATGATTTAATTTTATTTGGCTATTTCACTTTTCAGTGCTGTGGCTTGAACTCAGGGCCTCATTGCATTAAGTAAATGTCTACCGTCAAGCTCCATCTCCAGACCCCATGTTTTCATTTTTCTTTCTCAACAATTATACACCTGGAAATGCAGTTTTTGAGAAATTGCCAAAACATTTTACAAAATGGTTATATCTATATCTATATCTATATCTATATCTATATCTATATATTACAGCAGTAATGGGAGTTGGTTTTGTCCTCATTCTTGCCAATATTTGCTATTGTCAGCTCTTTTAATTTATGTGATTTAGTCTGTGTATGATGGCATACTGTGATTTTTTGCATTTTTTGCTCTTAAATATATTGAGTAGCTTCTCACATACTTTTTGGTCATTTGTATCACCTTTTGATAAAATAGCATTCAAATAATTTATTTTACAAATTGGATCATTACTGAGTTTTAAGATATCCTTATATGTTTGTACAGTACTGTTTCTTAATTTGGTTAAGTTTGAAATTTTGATCAAGCCCAGCTACCAGTTTCTAATGCACTATGTAAAAGTTATGTCTGCTTGCAGGTTGTAAAGATTTGTCTTCTATATTTTCCTCCAGAGCTTTTGGTTCTGTGTGTACAGTGCTCTGGTGTGAGCACACGTTTTACGTGTAGTGTCTGTTAATAATAGGTGTTCTTTTTTCACCCAGCGGCTGAGTTTTCTTTATTCATTTTGTGTGTATGGTATGGGTTTGTGCATGCCATGGTGCATGTGTGGTGGTCAGAGGAGGACAGCTGCTGAGACTCGATCATTGGATCAGGTGGTCAGGCCTGGTGGCCAGCGTCGTTATCAGGTCTGCAGTCTCTTTCCCGCAGTTTCCATGGAGATGGCATATTTGTTCCTTCATTTATGCTTTGGCTTTGGTCGAACAATGAAGAACTCAACTATGAAACTACAAGAACAGAGCTGATTTTTTAATTCATTAACTTAAGAATATATGGAGGGGAGTAACTTAATTTAATAATTTAAATTTGTGAATTTTTGTCTTCAGAACCAAGATCTTCTTATGTGGTGATGTACGTGTTTAATCTCAGTGTCGTCTGGGGAGTAACAGATGTATCTCTGAGTTTGAGGCTAACCTGGACTGTGGAGTGAGCTGTAGAAGCTAGCCTACCACAGAGTAGCTGGGGTTACATAGAGAGACCCTGTGTCAAAGAAAGAGATTTCCTTTCTAAGCCTTTTCTGTCATCCTCTGGGTCACAAGCTTGCGAGAGACTCTTACATATCTTATTCCTCCTGATCCTGAGAGATGGAGCAAAACCTCCCTTGAAGTAGATTCTCCAGAACATTTGTTACCTTTAAAAATTAAATTAGAACTTGAATTTCTAAAAACTCTCTCTAATTATTTACCATTACATGTAATCATTTTCAAAGTCTGCAAGTTTCATGACTTTTTATCTGATAGAGATTGAATTGCCTAAAACGGTATATGTCACATAAATATGGGTCTGTTGTAAGCTTTCTTACGTAATGCCTAAAGTATGAGTATCACACGCCCCACTCTTTCTGGGCAGCTTCCAGTAGTATCCTTTAAGAATCAAGCCCAGCTAGCTGTTGTAGTCTTTTGAGACCTGCAAGATGATGAATATATTTAATATATTGTGTGTTCATTTGGGCTGACCTCATCCTTTTTCTGACTTGGTCCTTGGCAGTCCTACTTTGTTAATATTTTTATTATTATAAATATATATATTTATTTATTTTTCCATTCAAAAATTTACACTTCCTCCCCTCCTCCCATTCCCCTCCTGCTCCCTCACTCCCCCTCCTCCTTCCCTCTCCCTCCTTAAGAGAGGTCAGGGAACCCTGCCCTATGGGAAGTTCAAGGCCCTCCCCCCTACATCCAGGCCTAGGAAGCTTTGCATCCAAGTAGACTAGGGTCCCAAAAAGCCAGTACATGCAGTAGAGACAAATCCCAGTGCCTTTATCAATGGCTTATCAGTCAGCCCCCATTTTCAGCCACATTCAGAGAGTCCGGTTTGATTGCATGCTCAATCAGTCCTGGTCCAGCTGGATTTGGTGAGGTCCCATTAGAACAGGCACACTGCCTCAGTTGGTGGACCAACCCCTTGTGGTTCAGACTTCCTTGCTTGTCTTCTCCCTCCTTCTGCTCTTCAACTGGACCTTAGGAGCTCAGTCTGTTGCTCTGATGAGGGACTTTGTCTCTATCTCCATCCGTTGCCGGATGAAGTCTTATAAGCAAATACATTTATAGGCAAAGATAGCTTAGGTTTGTAATGCTGCTTTGGGCATCTTAGTCTTTAGCTTTAGTTTGTTCACCTGTAAAATGGGCATAATAATTAACCTGCTGGAATTGTTATGATGCATAAAGTAGACAGATCAAGTGACCAGCCTGATTTGAAGTGTTCTCTCTCTCTCTTTCTCTCTCTCTCTCATTACTGGTTCGTTTGTTTCTCTGCATATCCCATCTCCTGGTTTCCCAAATTCTTCTGGCTGTTTGTAACAGTCACCTTCACCTTCTCTCCTAAGCTCTTCTTTCTCAGTACCCAGGCTTGCTCTACAGGGTGAATTTCCTTTCTTCTTTGTTGATAAACAGCTAGCATCGTTGACCTCAACACCCAAGTAAGGCACATGACACTCCTGTCATTTTAGAAAGCCTCCTTGTGCCCCTTCTGAACAGGTTCTCTACTCACCAGGCCTTTTTTACTTTTATGATTTAAAATTAGCTTTGCTTTGGCATTCTACAGTTCTATTCTTTTGTGTGAGCGAGCTTATTGACCATGCTCCTTAACGTCCAGCACCTGTTCAGAACATTTTCATCTTCTCATTGCGTTTTGAGCTAAATATAAACTCTCTGGCTGGATTTTGCCAGCTAGCCACCATATGGCCCCAACTCTCCTAGCCTGTTAACTCCCACCAGTACGTGTATACATGTTGCGGACAAACAGTTTAATCACTTATTCGCCTTTTTCAAACTGCATTTTCTCAGGCAGAGTGTCCCACCCGACCTTCCTCTTTCCAGCTGTTCATTGCGTTCTCAGTCTCTCACTCTTCCATGTTCCTTCTGAGCACCATTGGTTAGGCACTTCCCTAGTTCTCCCATGTAATTCTCAGCCCTCCTTCTAAACCTCATCCCATCACCAGAATCATAAATTCCTCTTTAATACACAGAACAGATTTTCTCTATTTCTTTTCCATATCATCTCTCCTCTACGCCTTTCTCCTGAGTCACTGCCTCCTACCAAAAATATCCTACGTTTTCCAGCACCCTGCTATGTTTTATATTAGAGGAGGCATGGAAAGTGTTGTATGCTCTGAGTTTTTCTTTCTGGACTGGAATCTTTGCTTATCAACTACATAACCTTCAGTAGACTGAGTAGCTTCTCAGTGTCTTCCTCTGTCAAGTGGGAACACAAGCAGTGCTATGCACTGGCACTCTTGTAAGTGCCCTAAGCTAGCTGTTTCTAGTGAAGGCTCAGCAACCATGGCCCGTTCTCGGAAGATTTACTCTGCTAGTCATGTATGCCAGTGCCTCATCTTTTCAGTTACACTGTGTTTTCTCTAGGCCTCGAGGTTATTTTGGTTTGTTAAACTGAGTACTAAGAGTAATTTGTCCACTTAATAACTGACAGTATGTTGAGGGAGGCTAAAGAGTTATTTTTACAGACAGAAGCTCAGCGGTTCGCAGCTTTATACTGATGTCAGCTACCAATTATACCTAATCTCATTTCAGAGAAAGTTTACCTACTGAAGTAAAACCCATAATATCAGTATTCTCTTCATTTCATGAATGTTTCTGAAAATGTAAACAGAACTCACATATATATACATGCATGCACATGTAATAGTATTGTTTTTAAATGATTTTAAGCTTGATTTGTAAAGAGAATCTTTCTAAAGAGCCACCAACTAGTATATTTTTATGTCTGTATGTTTACTTTTTAAAATATTTTCTTAAAGGCATGCATTTTTGCAATTCTTTATTTGAAAGTTTTATGATTCTTTGATATAGATAGATTTGCAAATTGGATAGATTCATTGTCATTTTTACCTTCTGAGGAATTTGATAAACTTTTTCATTTAAAATTTGTCTATTATTCCTGTATGTGTGTATGTGTGTGTGTGTATGTGTGTGCGCGCGCGTTCATGTTTGTACTCTTTGTCATACATGCCATACATGGTCAGAAGACAACTTTTGGCAGTTGGTTCTCTGCTTCTCCTGTGAGTCCAGGGGTTTGAACTCAATGATCAGGCTGCTTTTACCCATCGAGACATCTCACCGACCTAAACATCTTGATTTGTAAGGAGGAGGGACAGAGTCTGTCACCATTTAGAGAGAAGAATAAACTACCTGTGGGTTTACTTGTTGCTGTTAGTCCTTTTAGAATTTATTGTAGGATACAATTGAGATGGTTTTGTTTGTCTGCAGGAGGGGGCAGTCACCCCGTTGCCGTCCTTTCTAGGACTAGCATGTGCTAGTCTCTCACTCTCCTTTCTGCAGCCTTCTTTCCCGTAAGCTTTCACCAAGCAAAGGTTACTTTGGATTCAGTGGGAGAGCTGGCTCTTGTCTCTTGTTTTGGTTTCTTTTTTTAAGCTATCAATAAACTACCAGGGCCAGAGACCTTAGGTCTTCATCTACTGGGGCACTACCAGCTGCCCACCTGACTGTAGTCCATTTGTTTTTAGTGCTAATTCGACTGTTTCCAAGTTTCTCTTCTTGAGGAAGTTGAAGTCTGCAAATGCCATCTGTGCACAGTGTCAGACTAAAACAATAATTCAGGGATGCAGAGCACGGCTTGCCTTTGTTTCCTGATATTGTGCATTGATTTCTTTGCCTGTAAACTATTTCAAGTGAATGAAAGCAACATTTTCTATTTTTAGTTTTCAGTGGGTGGGTGTAGACTTTTAAAAGCAGCTCATAGGCAAATTCAGGTTTTCTTTGGCACATCTTTTTTGCTTAAAGTAAAACACAATCATACACATTTTAACTGAGACGGTGTTACACTTTTCAGACCTTTTCTTGTCAGATCAACACAATTAGTTTTTCTTTTTGGGGGTTGATTTTCATTTTTTAAATTTTTTTTTTTTTTTTTACAGTGGGAATATTTATCTCTTAGGCACTGTGGCCAGTATGGAGACATTTTCCTTTCCACAAGATCTTCTTGACTTAACATTTTAAGTCAATAAAATTGAGTTCTGATGTCCCCCCCCCTTTTCAAACACTGAATGCCTCTACCATTAGGATTAGTCTTGTTTGGTTTTCTTTTTATTTCTCTATTTTCTCCTCTCCTTTCTCTGTCTCTCCTTCTTTCCCTTACTGTCTCTCCTTTTGAGTGAGTAAATTCTTTGTAAAGTAGATTTCCCTAAAAAATATTAGTTCAGGCTCTAATGTCAATAAATATGTGTTAATAATTAATACACAAATGTAGACAACTGGAAATTCTTAAAATGAATGCAAACTTCACCCTTATTCTATAACCCGTTCTGGAGAGTTCTGACAATATCAACATCACAAGCCCAAGATACTGACGTTTCTTCTGAGGTGGTTCACACTTGGGGAGGTCTCAGACTAACAAGTAAGCGAGTTGCTTACGGTTTACAAGTCTTCCTGGGAATGTTTATTATGCTCGGAGCTCATTCCGTGTGTGCTTGGTTAAAGCTCCCTATTCCTGGAGCAGTGACATCTCTAGACTTCATTTAGTTGCTCCCTTCCCGCAGATGAGCTGCTGTGGAGGAGGCTGTGTCTGGGACAGACGATTGGAAGTGAGCCCAAGCATAGAATATTTACCGTTTGTATTGTGAGAGGCCTGGGAAAATGGATAACACAACATTATTGTGACTCAGTGGAGTTGATTTATCTGGACAGGAAATTCCTACGTGTTTTACTCTTTTAGTAAGTGGACTTCTGTTTGTTTTGAGATCTGATAGTAGGGATAATGCTGAGTATGAGCTGTGATGGGCTCTGTACTGTTTGCAGCCACTGCTTTGTATAGTGAACCATATTTATTTGCAGGGCTTCTAAGAGAACCCTAGTGACCAGGAAGCAGGTAAAGTGCCGGAAATATTTAGATGACATTTAGATCCTTGGGACATCCTGCATATATTCACATACCTTTTGTGTTGGCTGCCCAATTTGTGTAATAAACACATGCCCTACCGTGGGTGGGAAAGCCAGTTGCTTGGCTGTGTCCCAGTCCATACTCAGTTTCAGATTCTACCCTAGGGCTACAAGTAGGCATGAAGAGCCTTAGAATTTCTTCTTTCTTTTCTTTTCTTTTCTTTTTTCTCCCTCTCTCTCTCTATCCTTTTCTTTCTTTCTTTCT